>NW_027185903.1:11442142-11501675 GCF_028583685.1 Petaurus breviceps papuanus
AGAGAGACAGAGAGAGAGAGACAGAGAGACAGAGACAGAGAGAGAGACAGAGAGAGAGAGAGAGAGAGAGAGAGAGAGAGAGAGAGAGAGAGAGAGAGAGAGAGAGAGAGAGACAGAGACAGAGACAGAGAGACAGAGACAGAGAGACAGAGACAGAGACAGAGACAGAGACAGAGAGAAGGAGAGACAGAGAGAAGGAGAGACAGAGAGAGACAGAGAGAGAGAGAGACAGACAGACAGACAGACAGACAGAGAGAGGAGAGAGAGAGAGAGAGAGGTGAAAAAGATACTTGAAAGCTTTTGAATTTGCTAGATGAAAACTACAAACGATGAGCTAAATTTAAATGTTAATCAAAGTGGGATACCAACAATCAACCCAACACGCCTATAGGAACAGTGTGGCTTCTTTCTGCTAGAGGATAAACACTAGTATTTTGATTGTCATGGGCACCTCTGGCCCACTTTCAAATAATATGTCCATTAGCAACTATGGCATGATCCAGTTGTAATGATGCCAGTTCAGATGTGGTCTTGTCATAGGTGGAGGACAGACTAGCTATTTAGTATCATTTCCAGGCTTATAGTTCCATTGATTTGTGTGTGTGTGTATGTGTGTGTGTGTGTGCCTCCTACAAGTCCAAAATCAACAAGGAAAAGGAAGTTGAGCCACCAAAATTCCATTTGAGATTCAGCAATAGGAGAAATGCATTAAATTTCCCATTTTCCATTTTATTCTTCATGCCATGAAAAAGATGTCAGCTGATATCACTTGATGAAAGGGAGAAGGGAAAGAATGAAAAGAAAATGTAGCAGAGAACTTATAGTACACTCAGAGAAAAAAAACTACTTCTTCTCACCCTGGACTTAAGTCACTACTCTTTTTATAGACAATGTTTTCCATAGTTAATATTTCATCAACAAATATTGACTAAGCATTGACTATATACATCCACTGTAATAAGTAAGCATACACGATCAAGAGGAAAGGGAAAATTAAAAAACCTGGTAACCTTAGGATTTTTCTCTTTTTGAAAATAATTACATGAAGAAATATTCTGGGGTAGCTAGGTGGCACAGTGGATAGAGCACCAGTCCTGCAGTCAGGAGGACCTGAGTTCAAATCTGTCCTGAGACATTTGATATTTACTATCTGTGTGACCCTGGGCAAGTCACTTCTCTCCAAATGCCTTGCAAAAAAAAGGAAGGAAGAAAAATGCTATCTGTATTCAGATAAAAAACTGATAAATAAACATATGTATAGAATAATTTTACATATATATACCTACTTGTGTCTAATAGTAACAATCCCTAGGGCTGGGGCAGGGGAGAGAGAAAAAAAAATTTGTATAATAATTGGTATATTTAAAAGGAATAGCAATTGTACATAGTAGATATGCAGTTTCATATGCAATCATCTTTTTATTATTTTATAGTATTTATTATATTGTATAGTATTATTTTTTATTATAGTATGTTATAGAAATGTTTGTTTTATTTCATAAATCTTTTAAAAATTTAAAAAGAAATGAGTGGTGTAATATACAAGGAAGATACTAAACTAGGAGTTCTATCTAGTCTTGACTCTGCCACTAACAACCTATCTATAGACTTATCTATAGACCTTAGCTTCTTTTCAAAAAAATATTTATTTTATTTTTAATTTGGGTATTTATAACAGTCCAAATGACTTAGTTACCCAAAGTTGTTTTTACAATGTTGCTGTTACTGCGTACAATGTTTTCTTGGCTTTGTTCACTTCACTTTTCATTATCTCATGAAAATCTTTTCATGTTTTTCTAAAATCAATCAGCTCATCATTTCTAACAATATAGTAATATTCCTTCGCAATCTATACCACAACTTGCTCAGACATTCCCCAATTGACAGGAACCATGTAATTTCTAGTTCTTTGTCACCACAAAGAGAACTAACATAAATATTTTAGAACATATAAGTTCTTTTCCTTTTCCCCTAATCATCTTTGGAAATAGACCTAGGTAGTGGTGTTGCTAGGTCAAAGGGTAAAGGCAATTTAATAACTCTTTAACAATTCTAGATTATTTTTCAAAATGGTTGGATCAGTTCATAGTTGCACCAGCAGTGAATTAGTATCCCAATTTTTCCACTTCCCCTCCAACATCTGTCTCTTTCCCATTCAATCATTTTAGCCAATCTGATAGGCATAAAATGATATCTCAAGGTTGTTTTCATTTACACTTCTCTAATCAATAATGATTCAGAGCATTTTATGACTATAAATTGTTTTTACTTATTTATCTAAAAACTGCCTGTTCTTATACTTTTATACATTTATCAATTGGGGAATAACTTGTATTCTTATAGATTTGACAAAGTTCTTTATATATTTGAGATATGAGACCTTTATCTGAGAAAATGTTTATAAAAATTTTTTCCCCATTTTCCTGGTATAGCACCAACACAATATTCACAGCAGCAATGGTGACTGTAAATATACCGGCATAGTATCCAATAGCAAAATATAACAGACTCTCCATATATAAGACAGAAGAAAGACACTTATTCAAACACCAGAAAACCAAATCCCCAAACCAGAAAGCTGAATCCCAAAACCAGAAAGTCGAATCTATAATAGTAACAAAGAAGCTAAGACACTATAACAGCACAGAGAGCCACACCATCCTTTAGCCTTCCCACAAACCAATACTCACAAGCCTAGCTGTCTGCCTGGGTGTATCCTCTCCTCCCTCCATCTCTAACTGCTCTGACTCCCAGCTTACTGTGACTCTGCTCCATCCTTCAGCAAACTCCTCCCACCACATGACCTATTAGGTGGCAAGGAAGATCTTCAAATCAGGGAAGGTGTTCAAATTCCCTTAGGCTTATTAAGGGGCAAGGAAGATCTTCAAATTCCCATTCCCATTACACTTGGCTACATTTGTTTTATTTGTACAAAAACTTTTTAATTTAATCAATACTGAGAAATCTACATGGTGTCTCCACTGAAAGAATGTTAAATTCCTGTATTTCTGTCCTTCTATCGCCAGTTCCTAGTACAGTGCCTGGTTCATAGTAGATACTTAACAAAGATTCATCTTCTTGAGTTCAAAGACAACCTCAGATACTTACTAGCTGTGTGACTCTGGGCAAGACACTTAATCCAGTTTGCCTCAGTTTCATCTGTAAAATTAGCTGGAAAAAGAAATGACAAACCACTCCAATATCTTTGCCAAGAAAAACTCAAATGGGGTCATGAAGAGTCAGACATGACTGAAAACATTGCACTTCCATTCCTCCATTACTTGGGAAATTAATTTCTCTGCTTTGTATGTACTTTGTATTGGCTTTTTCTAGGTACATGTACTTTCTGGATCCTAATAGACACTTAATAAATTCATATTAAATGAATGAACCAAGTATCATGAGAGAAGGGGGACAGATACCCAAAAAAAAAGAGACTCAATGCCAAATGTTGGAAAGAGAAAAACCAGCTACATAGATTGGAATTCAATTCAATAAATTTTCTTAGAAACAAGTAAATAGCATATCTTCCTTTTCTTATTCCCTAAGCTAGAAGGGTGTGGCCTAGATCTGGGGGTCACCAAGACCCTATCAGATGATCCACAAGATCAAAACTATTTTCAAAATAATACTAAGATATTTTCATTTCTAATACAGTAATGTTGATAGATCTAACCCACATGTCCAAAAAGTTTTGGGGGGAATCCTCAATCATTTTCAAGAGAGTAAAGGGGTCCTGATGCCAAAAAGTTTGAGAACTGCTGCCCTAAGCCTACACTCCTCAGGGTACATGAGTCCTCAAATGGTTTGGGTGATAGGAAAATGCTGCATTTTTTCCTATGGTTTTGTTAATATTTTGACTGAAAATTGAAGAAACTAACATAGTAAAAAAAACTGCTAATTTGAATTGACTAGTATGTTATTGTTTTTTGTTTTGAGAATGAGATGGCATTATCTAAGATTTGGATATTGTTTTGTTCTTTTGAGCACACACAATAATTCAATTTGACTCCTAACATAATATTACCAAATAGTCACACCCAGCCCTGGCAAAAGCAGAGCAGATAGTGAAGGCACTAAGAGAAGAGATCTGAGCAGGTCTAAGAAAAGCAGACCCAACCAAAAACACTTCCACTACTGAACCATCACAATTCTACCACTAGAGATATATTTCTTTGGGTTAATAGATATCCTCTTTTCAAATGGCCCCTGGAGAGGTAACACATTAAGCCAGGCTATTAGTGCAAATCCATTTAATGGAATTGCTTTCCTAACAGTTAGCTGGGACAGGAAACTGAGGAATGGAGTGTACTGCTAGAAGGGCAAAGGAATTAGCTATTTGGGATCATGATGCAATCCAGGGGAAGACAAAGCTTAAGTGTGACATGCTCAGCAGGATGTAGTTTTAAAGCATATCAGAGAGGTGAAACAGAAAGAGAGAAGACAGTGCAGATGGAAGAGGTTGGAGGGAAGCAAAGAAAAGGGCTGACCCTTCAAGTAGAGGTCCTGCCAGGTCTGCATTAATGATTAAATATGGCTCATTTGTCACCAGCAGAATACAGCAATGAAAGAGCTAAAGTGGAACAATAGATCATAAAAGTTTATTCCCTTAAGCAGGTTAAATATGGTCCATTTTTTCCTTCAATTTGAATAACTATCTCATTCTTCAAAGCTAGTCTAAAGGCAAACTTTAGCTCATCATACTGTCACCAACTCCAAATTAGTGGTGTCCCAACATGACTGATGTGGAAATATGTTTTACATCATTGCATATGTATAACCTCTATCAGACTGCTTGCCGTCTTGGGGAGGGGGAAAGAAGGGAAGGAGGAAGAAAAATTTGGAACATAAAATCTTATAAAAATGGATGTTGAAAATTGTCATTACATATAATTGGGAAAAAGAAAATATTATTAAATTTAAAAAAACAACAACAAATTAGCGGTGTCCGATAGATGATTAATAACATAATCAGCTTTTAATTAGTCATTTTATAGAATATCTTTTTATTTTTAATTTATGGAATAAAACAAGCATTTCTATAGCTTAGAATGATAAAAAAAAAAAAGATGGTTGTACATGAACCTGAAAATTATGTACAACTTGCTATTCCTTTTAAATGTATAATAAAGTTATCATGTAAATTTCTTTTTTCTTCCCTCTCCCCACCCTGCCTAGCTAATAGCTAATATTAAAACATAAAATTACCTCTTTACCATGACTAGTCAATAAGCATTTATTAAGCACCTACTATATGCTGAGCGTTGTGCTAAGCACCAGGGATACAATGAAAAACAATAGGCAGGAGCTCACAGTCTAATGGGGGAGACAAGATGCAAACAACCACATACAAACAAGATAAATTCAGGATAGACTGAAGAAACCCAATAGAAGGAAGGCACCAGCATTAAGGGGGATCAAGAAAGGCTCCTTTATAGAAGATGAGACTTTAGCTACTACTTGAAGGAAACCAGGAAAAGCTGGATACAGAAAGGAGGGAGAGTCTTCCAAGCATGGGGAACAGTTAGCTCAAATTCCCAGTCTAGAGGGGGGTGTCCTGTTAGAGGACTAACAAGAAGGCCAGTGCTGCTGAATCCCAGCGTACTTCAGGGGAGGAAGGGGGAAAGGCGAAATAAAACATACTGGAAAGGCCGGAGTGAGCCAGGTTGTAAAGGGCTTTGAAGGACAGAGGATTTTACATCTGATCCTGAAGGTAAAAGGAAACTCCGGGAAGGTGATACGGTCAGACCTGTGTGTCTAGACCACTGCAGTAGTCCAGATATGAGATGAGAAGGACATGCACGAGGGTGGTAGCAGTGCCCAAGGAGAGGAGAGTGAATATCTGAGAGATGTTACAAACGGAAAATCAATAAGCCTTGTCAACAGATCGGATACAGGTGGTAAGAGAGAATGAGGTTGGGAGCCTGAAGGACTGGGGGATAATGGTGTCCTCAACAGTAACAGGAAAGTTCAAAAGGGAGAGAGGTATGGGGAGAAAGATGAGTTGAGTTTAAGATATCTACAATTCACCCAGTCTAATACATCTAATGGGCAGTAGGAGATATGAATCTGGAGTTAGAAGAGAAGTTAGTGCTGAATATGTAGACCAGAGAACCACCAAGAAAAATTAATTTTTCAGACTACAATTCCACTGCAAGAGGAGAAAGATTATAATGTAGTCAAAAGTTAAACATCCTCTGTTATTTTTCTAATTGCTTATGCCTGGGACAATATCCTAAACATAGTAGGTGCTTTATTGAATGTTTGTCTTGTTGAATAATGCTATGAATCTGGCACAGGGTTCTTGCCATTAGCTCAAAAGATGAAGAGTTGACTGTAAATTATAACTGTAGTCAAATGTAGTTAACATTCATTCATTCCTAGCCAGCCTATTTAAGAACTGGTGGAGGAAAATGAAACTTGTATTACAAAGAGATGTAATGATTCATAGTAAAAGTTATCACTTCTCAAAATTAGACACTTCCCCATAAATTACTGTAATGGCCCACCTACTGGTGATGTTTCAGGAGCTCACATTTCCCTCACTTCAACAAGCAGTTTAACAAGTGCTGACATGTAAGGCTTTATAAAAACTGTTCTGGGAGAATGCTAGATAAATGGCTTCTTTGACATCGTGGTAACTAATCATTAGCTATGTAACTTCCAAGGGGAAAACACGAAGTCTAGAACTAATTGAACTAATATTATACACAAAAGGGTCAGTGGCCTAGGAACATCACGCCAGAAAGATAATGAGCTGTGTCAAGTTGTCTCTGGACACAGCCTCAGGGAGTGGAATAAGTGGGATGTTTTCTTAAAGCTAGTACAAATTTGCATTTATTATTTAAAACCTAATTTCATGAAAAAGCATGACAATTTAATATCTTTATAATGAAAAAAAACTCACTCTTCCTTTGGTACAAAGGAAATACAAGCCCTTTTAAAATGATCCTGCTCACTGCCTTTCTATTGGTCATGAAAACTCAATTGTGCAGGGCTGACTCAACAATCCATTAACTGTGTAAGTTGAGTGACCCTGAACTTGATTTTTCCCTTTTTTCCTTTGTACTCAGGCAACTAACAGCTGAGTATTCAGGTTCTCTGGTTGCAAATTCCAGTCTCTCTCCACTCTATGACATGGCCCACTTCCCCTCAAAGTTCTTTCCAGATCTACAATTATCAAGTTTCCTCATTCTAGTCTTCAAAAATCCCTTACTTAATCCACCCATTCCCAAATAACTATCATCCCATATCTCTTCTCCTTTTTGCGACTAAACTCCTCAAAAAGGCATAGTCTATAATTACAGTCTCCCTTTCCTCTCATTCACTTTGTAACTCTACAATCTAGCTTCTGACCTCATCATTCAGTGGAAATTGTTCTCTTCAAAGTTACCAATTATCTCTTAATTGCCAGATCCAAAGGCCTTTTTTCAGTCTACACCTCCAGTCTTCAACACTGCTGATCGCCTTCTTCTCCTTCCAGATTTCCATGACATTGCTTTTTCCTCCTCCTACCTGCCTAATGGCTTCTTCCCAATCTCTTTTGCTGGATCTTCATTCAAGTCATCCCCTTCATCCCAGCATCCCCTTGATCTCTGTGCTGGGCCTTTTCTCTTCTATATTATCTCATTTGGTAGTCTCGTCAGCTCCAACAATTTCAATTATCAATTCTATGCTAATATTTCTCAGATCTACTTATTCAGTCCTAATATTTCTCCTAATCTCCAGACTCACATCTCCAAGTATGTATTAGACATGTCAAATTGAATGTCCTTTAGATATCTTGTCTATGTCCAAAATTGAACTTATTATATTTCTCAAAAAAACTTCCCCACTTCTGAATTTCCCTATTACTATTGAGTATCATCTTATCATCTTCCCAGTCACCCTAGATCTCAAGATAGCTGTCATCTTCAGACTCTTGGTCTCTCTCACTACCCATATTCAATTGTTGCCAAGGCCTATTTATTTTACCTTCATAACACCTGTAAAAACATCTCTCCTCTGACACTGATAACATTCTGGTATAGGCCCTAATCACCTCATCCCTGGAAAATTTCAATAACCTGCTGGCAGCCTGCTGGCTGGTCTGCCTGCCTCAAGTCTCCTCCCTTTCCAGTCTATCCTCCATTCACCTGTTAAATTAATCTTCCTAAAGAACAGGTCTGATCATATCACACACAGCCCATCTAATAAATTCCAGGGGCTCCCTATCCAGTGGCTACAGGATCAAATATAAAATCCTTTGTTTGGCACTCAAAGTCCCTTACTAGATGAATGTTCTACCTTTCCAGGTTGTTTTACACCGTACTCACCGCTGTCCATGTATTTGTCAGGGCAATGACACTCACCTTCTTATTATTTCTCAAACAAGATACTCCCCCTCCAGACTCTGGGCATTTTCACTGACTATTGCCCATACCTTGAATAGTTTCCCTCTTCATCTCTGCCTCCTGGCTTCCCTGGCTTCCTTCAAGTACCAGCTAAAATGTCATCTTGACTTTCCTGATCCCTCTTAATTCTCTCTCCTGGTTATTTTCGATTTATCCTGTATATATCTTGTTTGTACATAACTGTTTTCATGTTGTCTCCCCCATCTCCCCTCTTAACTCTCTCTCTCCTGGTTATTTTCAATTTATCCTCTATATTTCTTGTTTGTACATAACTGTTTTCATGTTGTCTCCCCCATCTCCCCTCTTAACTCTCTCTCTCTCCTGGTTATTTTCAATTTATCCTGTATATTTCTTGTTTGTACATAACTGTTTTCATGTTGTCTCCCCCATTACATCGTGAACACCCTGAGAGAAGGGACTGTATTTAGTTTTTCTTTGTATCTACATTTAGCATAATGCCTGGAACATAGTAGGCTTCATACTGACTAATTCACTGCCTGATTCTGGTATGCAATATTTCTCTAGCTCTCCACCATGCTTGGAATAAAAAAAAATCTAAGAAGATAATTGTCTCCTCATATACATAGAGCTAGAAGTTAGCAGAAATGTGATAAGCCTGCAATCACTTAATAACCCATTATTGGTTTCTTTCATCAGAAGCAAAGGAAGTGGAGTACAGTATCTCTGAGACCCCTGCTATGGTTGAATCTGCCAGTAATTGCAAGGCACATCCACAGGGGTAATTCAACCAATCAATCAGCAATTCAATGACACAAATACTTTTCCATTTCTGGTTAAAGTGTTCTGTTGACCACAAATGCTAGCTCTAATGCCCATGGACATAAAATATCTTCTAATGTGCTTCTTCAGAAACCAGTTGTTTATTGGTTCAATAGCAGTTTACCCCATGAGTGTCTCCATGGCACTCTGCCACAGCACTGATGCAAAATTAATTAGGGTTGTGTAATACTATAAACTCCAGGCAGCACTATAACATCCCTGAAAATGCCCTATCTTTTGCCGAATCTCCACTGCTAAGACTGCCATTTCAATTATCTCATTCAAAGGGCTCAGAGGGAATGAGTAAGGGGAAGGGAGCAAATCCTAACTTTTTCACTAACTTTGTGACATTGGGCAAGTCATTCAACCTCTCTAGGCATCAGATTTTATTCCATAATCTTCTCATTTTTAAATCCCTTTCCTGGCTCTCCAGTGCTGTAAATAACCGTAAATAACTCTACTGCTACCTATCCATATGTCCCCATTTTCCTTTTCCCACCTTGGTGGTTCCTCCATATTGCCAACTTCCCACAACATATACTCAGGACTCCAATGCCTAGCTCTCTTCATTCTCTTCCCCAGATCTCTTAAGCCTCCTTTCTTTTCAGGGAGGTTTCCAAAACTGCTGGACGAAACTCGGATAGACTCAATGCTGACAATTTTTTTAACTTTCAAAAATTCTCCATGTACACTTGATCATTGTCTTTACATATGTGACATTTTTTCACATATTCAGATACCTAATAGCAATCATTTAAGTTGATTCTATGTGGTTTACCTTTTGGGCCATTACTGAGTTCTCTCTCTCTCCCCATTTTTTTTTTTTGGCTCTCCCAGCTTGCTATGAACATAATGGAGAGAAATTAGCTTGGCCCTGCTGGGGGGAGGAGAGAAGGGGAGTAAGTCAACCAAGGTTGAAGGCCTTCTTTCCTGAAATGTGACTTCAGGATGCTTTTTAGTGAGAAGAGGGAGGGGAATTAATGCATGGAAGTCAGGATGCTATTCCAGCATTCTGAATGCTCAGAAAGTGTTAAAAAATTAATAATGGCTCACATTTATATAATGCTTTGCACTTTTACAAAGCCCATTAAATACATTATCTCATTTGATTCTCAAATAGCCCTGTGAGGTAACAGCTCACATTAATATAATGTTTTTACAAAATACTTTGCATACAGTGACTCACAACAACTCTGTGAACTAGGTAGCATATTATTATTTCCATATTACTAGTGAGAAAAATCAAGGTTCAGGAAAATTAAGTGACTTATCAAAAGTCACACAACCAGTGGCAGAGCCAGAAATCCAAATAAAATCTTGTGACTCTAAGTCATAGGATCCATTGGACCTGGGAGGGACTTTAGAAGTCATCAAAGTCATTTTATAGATGAGAACGCCGGCATAAAAAGGTTAAGCTAGATAGTTCAGTGTCTAGAGCTCTGAGCCTGGAGTCAAGAAGTCCTGAGTTCAAGTCCAGTTTCAGATACTTACTAGTTATGTGATCCTAGGCAAGTCACTTCACCTATGTTTGCTTCACTGTAAAATGGGGATAATAATGCACCCCAGGATGGTTATGAGGATCAAATGGGATAATAGTCGTATTATAACATAATAAGTGGTACATAGTGACTGGTACATAGTAAGTGATATAGAAATGTTAGCTATTATCATTGTTATTGTTTTAAGTGACTTGACCAGAGTCATATTGCTAATAAATATCTGCAGCAAAAGTTGAATTTAGGTATTCCTGACTCCAAAACAGTGTCTTATCCCCTATAGCACACTGTTTCCAGATGCTAGGAGTAGAGCTGGGCTCCATCTACTCTTAATTGCTTTTTTTGGTTTGGGTTTTTTTTTCCTGAGGCAATCAGGGGTAAGTGACTTGCCCAGGGCTGCACAGTTAGCAACTGTCAAGTGTCTGAGGTCAAATTTGAACACTATCCTCCTAACTCCAGGGCTGGTGCTCTACTACAACACCTAGCTGCCCCTCCATCAACTCTTTCTTTTTTTTTTTAAAAGCAATTGGGGTTAAGTAACTTGCTCAAGGTTACACAGCCAGTTATTTTGTGTGGGTGCCAAGTATCTGAGGCCGGAACCGATCCCTGGTCTCCCGATGGGGCCTGGTGCTCTCACTGCGCCACCTGGCCACCCCCCTCCATCAACTCTTACATTTGATTTCCTATAGAAATTCACTATGATCCTTCATTATTCTTGCAACAAGCATTTTTAAGTGCTTTCTATGTGCCAAGCACTGGGAATACGAATACGAGAAAAAAAAAGATAAACCCTGCCTTCAAGAAATGTATTCTAATGGAGGGGGAGAGGGGAGGAGGGGGAGGTCAAAGGCATCCATCTGAGATCAGGGTGTTCTCAGTTGTTAACAATGCCAGATTTGTGAATGGATGACAGTCAAATCTATTTCCCTGCACCAATGGAAGATTGCTACTGTAGGTCTAGTCCTGGCTTCTGTTTTATTTTCTGTATAACCACATTCAAAAAGGAAACAAAGGGACCAGTTAAATAATATCCAAATTCAGGTTTAAATACTCAGGAGATCTCTTTCAACTTAACAGAGAACACCAGAGAAGCTTAATTTTTTAAATAAAATTTTAAAAAATCAGCATGATGTTATCACATGCTGATGACAGAATTCTTGAAGTCTTAAGGAGATATGAAAATGACCACAAACCACTTTGCAGAGAAATTTTGACAGCAGAAGCTAATGATAAACTTCCTCCATATCTGGTTCAACCCATGAAACCTCCAGTCTCCTTCTGGACCTCCACCCAACAGCCTCTACCTCTCTACTGTCCTCTGCTTGGTCCCTAACCCTTCATTTGAAGAAGCACCTACACCAGCAACATTTACTCACAACTCTGTTCAGCCCATGGCTTCCCCAATCCCTTCTAAGCCTTGCTCTTGTGTGGGCATTTGGCATCTCATCCTTTTCTTTTTGCCTTTTTTTTAGAGTGGGGGAAGGCAGGGCAATTGGGGTTAAGTGACTTGCCCAAGGTCACATTGGCTAGTAAGTCTGAGGCCAGATTTGAGCTCAGGTCCTCCAGACTCCAGGGCCAGTGCTCTATTCACTGTGCCACCTAGCCACCCCTCCTCATCCTTTTTGACTCCCTTTTTTATGTGTCCTCTTCCTCCATTAGAAGGCAATCTCCCTAAGGGCAAGAACTGTCTAACCTTTTCCCATATTTGCATTCCCACTGCTCATCACAGAGCCTGGCACAAAGTAAGTACCTAATAAAAGTTTTATCCATTTCTCCATCTGATAAAGTTGAAAATGATGCCAATGATAAAAATAATAACTCACTCCCCACTAAATTCTTACCCTGTTGCCTCATTACCCAACAGAGGGGACCCTATGTTCTCAGAGGCCATTCCTGCAAAGTACAAGTTTTGACAAGAACTATTAAGCTGGAATCTTATCGTGCATGGATCCAGGCATAGACTGTGTGTTGGTTTTTTAAGAGCCAGACTAGCTACATTCATCAAGGCTCCTAAGCAGAAGTTAGGCTGCCAGATGATGAAATTTTTGACCATAGGCAAAGATGTCTACTGAAGTGTAAAAGAGGAGGCCTGTTGGGGGAGGAAGTACTCATACCAATGAAATCACCTCTCTTTCGATATTGAACAAGAAGTAATAACTCAAAATTGTGTTGCCCTTTATGGTTGACAAATCACTTAATCTATATTACTGATAGGAACCTCATATAAACCAGGAGAGGTAGGTAGCATAAATAATATTATCTTTATTTTATAAATTAAGAATTTGAAGGTCATTATGGCAAAGCAAACTGCTTTATGCCAACCTAGCAGTAAGTAGCAGAGCTAGACCTCGAAGCCAGATCCTCCAACTACTTGTCCCCTGGGCTTTTCACTAAACCATAATCATTCACAAATGAGAGAGTACATGAAGCAATAAACATCAAGAAAGTCAAGCACTCTCACCTCTGCTAAATTTAAAGTTGTCTCTCCCTCCTCACCCCCTCTCCCAACCCCCGGCTGCCCCAGAAAGCATCTGAGACTCTTGGGCAAAAGGACAACCCTCCCGCTCCACAGGTAGTTGCTTCCCTTTCTTTTTTTCCTCCCTCCTCTCCCCAGTTGGAATGCCCAGAATCCAGACAGGCTTCTTGACTGCTTGGTTGGGATGGGCATCATCCACTCTATTCTTTCTGGTGAGATGAGGAGTACCACCTGCTCTTCCACTGTCTCCAAAGGTGCTCCAAGCTCTACTCTCTGTCCTGACTCTACACCCAACGGACACCTGGCATAACCGTCTGACCTACTGATGTAATCTAGGGACCCTGGGCCTTGCCAGGTGCACCTCCGTTGCAGCCCTCAGGACTTAGGGGCTTTTCTATCTGCCCTTCAGCTGACCTTTCTTTCATGTGTTGTCTCCCCCGAATAGTGTGAGCTTTCTGAGAGCAAGGGCTGTCCCACTTGTTTTTCATTTTGTCTTCCTATCATTTAGCACAGTGCTTTGTTTGTGGTATGAGCTTAAGAAAAGCTTTTTCTTTCATTGATTCATTGAATCAGGAGGGGAAAAAAATAGAGGAATATCTTTTTATGGGTAGACAATATTTGAGGTCAAAGTGGATTCAAATTCTCTTCAAAACATCAAACTTCCAATATGATTATACAATCTACTACAATCCACTAAATCCCCTAAATCTTCACAGCAGCTGCATTCTATTCACTTTCAGTCCTGTTTTCTACAGTGGATTTTTTTTTTACTAAAATAGGGCTATTCAAGTATTCTAATTCCTTTTCTGCTAATCTGGGCAATTTATGTTTTTCTAAATATCCATCCATTTCCTTTATATTGTCAGATTTATTGGCTTGTAATTGGGCAAAATAACTCCTAATAATTGTTTTAATTTCCTCTTCCTTGAGATGGATTTACCCTTTTCATTTTTGATACTGGTCATTTGATTTTCTTCTTTTTTTTTTTTAAATAAATTAGCCAATGGTTTATCTATACTACTGGGTTTTTTTCCCAACTAGCCTGCTCTATCTTGCCCACACCCTGGGGGCCTCCATCCCTTTTCACTCTCTTCCCACCTTTCCCCTCCCCCCCCTCGATTTTCACCTTTATTTTTGTGTTACCCCTAAAGCTCTTCAAAGTCAGGGACTGCCTTCTAACTTGTATTTGTGTCTCTAGCACATAGTATGTGACACATACTAGACACTTAATAAATGTTTATTGACTGACTGATCCTCAACCTTAATTCTTTGGAAACTGAGACATCCTATGACTTGGAACCATATAACATTGTCAAAACAACATTAGCATTAAAAAAAGATAGACCTTATTTCAGTAAGAGCCTTCCGGTCAGTAAAAGAGCCTTTCAATTTCCCAAAAACAATCCAACCCAATCTCCTCCTTCTATCCAAATCTGAGTGAACTCACTGATTATGTGATTGTCTATCCAGCATATATCACTAATAGATAAGATCTATGGGCTGCCTATATAACTGCATATCACAGCCCAGACAAAAGTTTTTCTTTATCCATTTTTTGTCCTCCTTCCCATACTTAGATGAAACACTCTTGAGTGATTGTAGATCTCACTTAAGAGGCTCTGTCATGATTTATTCTTAATAAATAATTCTGTGATCATTGCTTTATTTTCTAAGATGTTACTCTTCTGGATCAGGCTCACTCTCTGAGAACTGCTAAGGACTCACTTAGCATCCCTTCACTCACTGTGGGATCCAAATTCCTGTTTGTTATTTTTGTTCTGTCCTCAACCTGGAAACTATTTTCCTTGGTAGAGAAAGCAAAAGCTCTCCATTACCCCTTATCATTTTCTCATTCAGCTCAAAACATGGGTCCTCTTCAGCGGTGTGCCACATCTAGTTCAGAATGGTCTTGCTAGAGTTGATTGTTAAGTTTTCAGTGTGAGCATTTACACCTTGGAAACCAGCAAATGCCACAATCAAGACTTGATTTATTGTTTTGTTAATTATCTAGACTTAAGAAAATGATGGAGAAAATGTTAACAATGCAGTTATACCTGAAAGTGTGTCATGCATATATTTATATATATTTTGAGACCTGATTATTAAACATTTACTAGCACACTCTGGTCCTATTCCTTCTTTGGTTATCCTTTTGTGCCCAGCTTAATAGCTAATAAATCACTTTTTGTGGTATTTTGTTTTCCTGCTCAGTTTAATCCTCCTGGTGCTGTCCTGACAGGATCTTGACACTTCGTCATATTTATCCTCAGTAACTTGCCCTCCTTTCTACTGCTTTGACATGTCTTTTAAAATTCTGAATTCATCAGTGAAGTCCCTGTACAGACACATAGGTACTTTAGATGGCTGCCCTCCTTAACTCTCTCTTATTGGAATCAATTGCTATTGTGTTGTTTGACTTACATTCCTGAGAGCCTTCACTCAAGTTACATAAGTCGACTTCCTTTAGATTTTCAAGAATCTACCTATCCAATTTCTTAATTTTTTAAAATATACTCTCCTTGAGTCTATTGTATAAGCCTAACTATGCCAACCTCTCTCTCCTTACCTATCATGAACTCTAAGATGTCATGGTTCTGGGGTAGCTAGGTGTTTAAGTGAATAGAGCACCAGCCCTGTAATCAGGAGCACCTGAATTCAAATCTGGCCTCAGTCACTTAACACTTACCAACTGTGTGACCTTGGGTAAGTCACTTAAACCCAATTGCCTTGCCTTCATCCCTCCAAAAAAGAAAAGATGTTATGTTTCCTACTTCTGAAGGCTTCCATAATTTTTATCAGTTCCTCCTTATTGTGCAAAATTATCAGTAAGACAAGTAAAAGACTTTGTCATCCACTTTTGCTTTTAATGGAGAAAGAGGTCCAGCAGATTCCTAGATAATTGGAGTACCTCATCTTTAATTGGTGTAACAGCAATATTACTTGCAGCTGCTGTGGGGGTATAAGACCAATCACACTGGAACAAAGGAGGGCTGCTTGCACAGTTTCTTTGATCTTCTTTTCTAAAGGAAAGAAACTCAAAAGGGGTCAACAATCTTACTTTAATCAAACATATGTGTGTGTTTGTTTGTGTATGTATATATATATATATATATATATAAATTTGCTTAGTTCAGAGGGAAAAGTCAGCACCCTAAATGACAAAGAAAATACAAATAGAAATTACAAGCAGAAATAATAGCATAAAGACCCACAGTCAGGGCTTCTGACCATTTGACCAAATAATACATATATCACAGTTCAACAGACAGATCCAACTGTCTGACCATTACATACATACATACATAGTTACCAGAGAGAGATGCACCAACATCTGGGTTTTCAAAGCCAGGGAGCTCCTTAGTGGTTACCAGAGTCTCATCTGACCAAATCACATGAACACTCTTCCAACAAGTGAGTCCCAAAGCAAAATGCTAACCTCAGAGTATATAGACACTTCTTCACATCACAACCTGGTGACCCACTGCCTAATTACAAAATTACAAAAGGTGTGGGCCTTCCTGAAAAACAAGCCTCCTCTAATAAAGGTTCTCTTGTTGGGCTCCAAGTGAGGCCTATTAATGGGTGGGGAAGATCTTCAACTACCATTAACATTACAATTGGTAACTCCACCTTGATAGTCTGAATATACGCAAGCCACAATAGCGTTTCAATTTATTCCTTCTTTAGTCCTTACTGAAATCTTCTAAAATACCTTGCTATGAGCCAGCTAGGGGGCAAAGTCAATAGAGCACAGGCCCTGGAGTCAGGAGGACCTGACTTCAAATCTGGCCTCAGACACTTAACACACACAAAAAAAAGACTAGCTGTGTGACCTTGGGCAAGTCACTTAACCCCAATTGCCCTCCAAAAAGCAAAAAATAAAATAAAATAAAATAACTGGCTATACCATGCTTTCCCCTTCAGATTTGTGGATCTCTACAGCAATGACTGTTTTCTTAATATACAGACCCATCTCCCTTCTTATCTAATCTATTCCTCATAAACAAAGTGTGCCCCATTGTTGACATATACCAATTGTGAGTGCAATTCCACCAAGTCTCAATGAGATACGTAGAAGACATAGTCCCCTGGAATTAGGAGGAGGAAAGGGGTAAGACAGTATAATATAAATATGAATTAAACTCTGCTAAGTGCTCAATTTTTTTTTCATTTTTATGATCTTAATGTTAGAGTCTAAACACTTTTTTGGTTCTGCTCACTTCATTCTGATAAAGAATAAATGAACAGAACCAGGCAAACAATTTATATGACAATAATACTATAAAACAAACAACTTTAAAAGCTATAAAAACTGTGATCATTAAGATGATCATTCATGATTCCAGAGGACTGATGATGACACATGCTATCCATGAAAGAGAAATGCTGGATTTAGAGTGTGGTATATACATTATATGTGTGTATGTATATATGTATACGCATATGTATATATACATATATACTGTCACTAAAGAAGGAAATTATTTTGCTTTACTATGCATACTTATTACAAGAAATTTGTTTTTTCTGTTCTTTTTTCCAGTAGATGTTGAAGGTGGGAAGGAGAGAAAATAAATTTCTGTTACAGATATGAAATGTTGCATACAGTTTCAGATGAGATCACTGAATTATTAGTTTTATCTATTTTACTTTGTTATAAAATATCTCTTTCAAAGTGAGATATTTAAATACTTCTTGTACAAATACTAAACAAATCAATAAAAACTTTTTTTAAAAACCACAATAAGTATTTTAAAAGGATTACATAAGGCTGAGGGTGCAAAAGAGCAAGAAATCACTCCCCAGCTGGGAAAATCAGGGAAGGTTTCATGGAGAAGATAATGTTTGAACTACATTTTGAGGTATGGGTTGATAGAAGTAAAAATAGAAGGGAGGGCATTCTAGGTGTAAAGAACAAAGCAAACAAAAGCAAAGGAATGTAAAATCATGGGAAGTATTCATGATATATAGAATAATTCATTTTGTCTGGAGTACAATCAATCTAGAAATATTTAATAATACTACTATCAATGACTTATGTACTAGGTTAAGTGTTATGGATACAAGAACATACATAGAACAGTCCCTGACCTCAAGGAGATTTAATTCTTTTGTGCATAAAACATGCAAACTGACAAGTAAATGCAGAATTATTACAAAACAAATATGAAGAAGTTGTTTGAGGGAAGGTACTTTCAGCTGGAAGGATCAGGAAAGGTTTTATGAAAAAGGTGGGGCTTGAGCTGAGTCTTCAAGTCAGACACATAGAGGAGGGATCCAAGACAACAAGCAATTATTAAGTATCATCTTTATACCTTGGATTATGCCAAATATTAGGGATAAAAAAAAATTTCCTGCTCTCAAGGAGTTCCTGTTCTAATGGGGGAATAGGTGGGAAATATACAAACAAGCTACATGAAGGATAAATTAAGGATAGTCTCAGAGAGAAGAAACAAAAATCAAAGAGGATTAGGAAAGGCAATACTTTAGCTGAGACTTGAAGGAAGCCAGAGAAGCCAGGAAGCAATGATAAGGAGGGAGATCATTTTAGGCACAGGGGACAACCAATGAAAAAATGTTCACAATCAGATGACAGAGGATTGTGTTTGAGGAATTGCAAGGAGATCAGTGTCAGTTTGGAGTACTTACAGGGGAAGTAAGACATAAGATGCCTAGAAAGTTAAGAAGAAGCCAGGCTATGAAGGACTCTAAAAGTGAAACACAGGATACATCCGAGGCACCGTGGACAGCCATTTCAAAGGCAAGGAGATGAGAGAAAGGGTGCTATATGTCAGGAGTAACAAGAAGATCACAGACGGTAGGAAGGTATGTAATGTTATGGACAGCTAGGTAGTGCAGTGGATAGAGTACCAGGCCTGGAGTCAGGAAGACCTGAATTCAAATCCAGCCTTAGACACTTTGCTAACTGTGTGACCTTGGGCAACTCATTTAACCCTGTTTGCCTCAGTTTCCTCATATGTAAAATGAGCTAGAGAAAGAAATGCCAAACCACTCTAATATCTCTGTCAAGAAAACCCCAAATGGGGTCACAAAGAGTTGGACACAACTGACCAACAATAACACTCATGTCTACTATTTTAGAAAATTGGACTGGGGCTAGGTTATAAGGACTTTAACATAGAAGTTTTTATATTATCTATCCTAAAGGCAACACCAAGCCACTTGAGAAGGTGAGTGACATAGTTAGATCTCTATTGAATGAATTAATTTAAAAACATTTATCAATATCATATTAATCATTAGTTAATATTATGTTAATAATATATTCCATGAGGTAAGCATTATGCTAAGTAATAAGAAAATACAAATAATCCCCAATTGATAAATGGTCAAAGGATATGAACAGACAGTTTTCAGAGAAAGAAATTAAAGATATCTATAAGCACATGAAGAAATGCTCTAAAGCACTATTGATTAGAGAAATGCAAATCAAAACAACTCTGAGGTACCACATCTCACCAGTCAGATTGGCTAAGATGACAAAACAGGAAAATGACAAATTCTGGAGAGGCTGTGGACAAATTGGAACACTAATGCATTGTTGGTGGAGTTGTAAACTGATCCAACCATTCTAGAAAGCAATCTGGAATTATGCCCAAAGGGCTATAAATAATTTCATACCCCTTGACCCAGCAATACCACTTCTAGGGTTGTATCCCAAAGAAGTCATAGAAGTGGGAGAAAGACCCATATGTACAAAAATATTTATAGCAGCTCTTTTTGTGGCAGCAAAGAATTGGAAATTAAGGGGATGCCATCAATTGGGGAATGGCTGAACAAGCTGTGGTATATGCATGTTATGGAATACTATTGTGCAATAAGAAATGAGGAGCAGATGGATAAAGCATATTTGATAAACTGGACTCATCTCAGCAATCCAGAGACATAAGTCAAACCCAAAAGACTCATGATGGAGAGAGATGTTTACATCCAGAGAAAGAACTGCGATTGAACCCAGATTGAAGCAAACTACCTGCCCTTTTTCTTCTTGTTGTTTGGTTTTATTTCCTCTTTCCCATTCTTCATTCCATCTGTTACAATCCTTCTCTATAACCTGACTAATGCCTAATGTGAAAGTATTTGCAGATACTATACTTGATTGTATGCTGCCATGAGGGGGAGGGGGAGAGGAGGGAAGGGAGAGAAAATTTGAAACTCAAGGAGATTTGGTAATGAATCTTGTAAACTAAAAGTAAACAAATTAATAAAAAATTTAAAAAAAAGATTTGCAAAGAAAATACAAATAAGAAAATCAAGACATTCCTTGCTCTCAAATAGTCAAATTCTAATTGGGAGAGATGTCACATATAGGAAGATGCAGCTGCAGTGAAGCTGGTGGTCTTTAGATTTATATGGCAAGGTGTATGGCAAAGTCTGGGAATCATTAGGGTGCAATGTCCCTAAAAGTTATTGCCTAAAGCAAAAATCTATCTTTTCAATAATGATATTCTTCTTGTGGTGCTGGACAGCTTAGTGTTATGAAATACTATCCAATGGTGAGACCACAGACACATAAAAGTATGAAGAATGAGAGCACCACATCCTCTGTTCATTCTAGGGGTGAGGCCTGTCAATTTTATCTTTCATCACATCTCTCACATATGTCTCCTCTCTGATACTGCCACCATCCTGGTGCAGGACCTCATTACCTCCTGTTTAGACTATTGAAATAGCCTACCGTGGGTCTTCCTGTCACAAATTCTCTCATCACTACAGTTTTTCCTGCACTTAGTTGCTAAAGTAGTCTTCCTAAAGAGCAGATCTGATCATATCACTTCCCCTACTCAATTTCCAGGAGCTCCCTATAGACTCTAGGATCAAACATAAAATCCCCTGTTTGGCATTCAAAGTTCATCATAGTTTGCCTTCCCCCATCTTTTTAGTTTTCTTATACCTTATACCCCTCCCTCCAGATACTCTAAAATCCAGTGATCTTTGTTGTTTCTGAAATAAAACATTTCATCTCCCATCTTCAGGTATTTTCATAGTCTGGAATGCTCTCCCCTCTCATCTCTATTACCTGGCTTTCCTGGATTCCTTCAAGTCCCAGCTAAACCTCAACTTCTGCAGGAAGTCCTCTTAAATCTTGTCCCTTCCTTCTGTTGATTATTTCCAATTTATCAGATAGATGGATAAATCTTGTCTGTACATATTTGTTTGCTTGTTGTAACCCCCATTAGACTGTGAGCTCCTTAAAAGCAGACTAATTTTTTTTGTCTTTCTTTGTATTCCCAGTGACTATATATACATATATATGTGTGTGTGTGTGTGTATACATGCATACATATAGTGTACACATATAGCTATATGTATACAGCACACATATAGAAGGTGCTTAGGAAATGTAACTATATGAACATCAGCATATATCTAGATAAGTATAGAAATATGGGTTTTTAATAAATTTGTATTGGCTAGTCAGTTAAGTTGCATCACATCCGGTTAAGTGTTTGACTCGTGGACTTTAAGATGCTGATGGAAAATTCAGGCAAAGAAGATACAGAATAGAAGAGAGAAGTCCCTGTGCTGGGAACGATACAGAAGGGATGCATGTTTCACAAAAGTGTCGTACATGGTCCAAAAGTACTCTTGAGCTTCTGAGTTACAAATTTGAACAGAAGAATTATGCCATGCTGGTGCCAATCACTTGTCTGTAGGGAAGAAATTCTCCTGTTGGAAAATTCTACATAAAATCTTCCATTTAAACTCAACATTCTTGGTTCTTAAGAAAGCTGTATGATTTTTTCTAAGTCTATGTACAGTCATAACTTTGACTAGAGTGCCTCTCATGAAATATTCATTTAAATGAACATCAGAAATAGAGCGTATCTATGTAATGAAATTCCAGACACCACCACCCACATTCTATCCAGCATCCAGTGAAAGCAATAAATTATTTGGAAGTCTGTTTCTCCTACTGTGGTTTAGTTACTATCATTATCTAATCTAAAGATTTTTCTGGGTAAGTCTCTTGCCCTTTTAAAAAATCTCAAATGAATTCATCAACATACAGTATATTTTTGTACTTTAACCATTGTACACTATTACCACAGTCTCAACAGGAAACATGTGAGATGAGTGTGAAACAATTAGAAATCATTTGTTATTAAGATGGCTGGACTGTGATACTCCATTATCTTTGGAGACTGGAAAGATTCTAGAAGCAATAAGTAGAATAAAAGGCTAAGGGAAGGGAATAGGGGTAGAGAGGGGAGTGGATATCCCATAGAACAACAGAATACATGTGCTTAATTTTATTGAAGTGATGAAGTCCTGCAAAGTTGAGTGTAAGGCCAACATTTCCAGGTCAAATCATATCATAAATGTGCTAAAGAAAAAAAAAGATTAAAATTTAAAGGAATTTTGTTATGAATCCTCCTGTAGAGTGAAGGAGCCATTCATTCTCTTATAACAGTCAGCTTGGTTCCCCGTCCACTTCATCCCCATAAGCTTCAATTAGGCTCCAAATGTAGGCTCTTTCTCATACCAGACTCTGGTACCAATCCTCTTTTTTTTGGAGGGTGGAAAGTAGGGCAATTGGGGTTAAGTGACTTGCTCAAGGTCACACGGCTAGCTTTGTGTTAAGTTTCTGAACACTTTGTGTTGTGTCACATTTGAACTCAGGTCCTCCTGACTCCAAGGCAAGTGCTCTATTCACTGCATCACCTACCCGCCTCTCTGGTACTAATTTTGACCTGCTATGATCTGTCATAATCAACCCAGGGCTATGCACAGTGCCTGGCATATAGGAGAAGCTTGATGAATGATTATTGATTGAGTGAGTGATGAGACCACTTTTAACATATTATGTTCATTTCTGAATTCCACATTTTAGGAAGGATATTGCTCAACTTTGGAACGTCTAAAGGAGGATAATCAGGATAATGAATAGCCCCACATTCATACCATATAAGTACTGATTGAAGAAACTTATAATATTTAGCCTCCAGAATGGTAGAGTTCAGGGTGAACAAAAGGGTTGGACGTGAATGATGTCTTCATGAATCTGAGGGGCAATGATGTGGAAGAGGCATTGACTTGTTCTGCTGGGCCCCTAAAAGCAGAACTATCAGGAATGGATAAAAACTGAAAAGAGACAAATTTAGGTTTACTATAAGAGAAAACTCCTCAAAAATCAAAACTCTCAGAAAGTAGAATGACCGACTTCAAGAAGTCATGGATTTCCTCCATTCTGCAGGAAGCCACCTGTTTCTGGAGGGAGAGGGAGGGCTCAATATTTCCATGGCCTGGCTTAGACCACAGCCATTCCTGGAAATGGAAATGAGGCTGGGATGGGTCCTGTTCCATCTGCAAGGACAGGCAAACCATCCCCACTGCCATCTAGAATTCCTTCTCCCCCGCACCCTGATAGAGACAGCCCAGGATGCTTCACCCAAGAGCTTTGGGAATAATGACGTTAAATAATAACATTAAAGAAAAGGTACTGTTTTTTTCCTGTGCTGCTATATCCTAAGGACCATTGGACCGTTCTACCTGACTTGCAGTGAAAACCACCCATCTGTGTTATCTGTCCCCATTGGAATGTGAGTGCGTTGAGAACAGTCTGTCTTCCCTTTTCTATTTGTATCCCCAATGCTCAGTTTTATGCATAGTAAGTACTTAATAAATGCTTTAGTCACTCATTTATTCTATACAGCAAGTTCCTAGATTTTACTTTCTTATCATTCTATCACTCCCATGTATTGTTTAATCCATTCACTTTTAAGATTTATAACTCTTTTTTTGGCTTGTGTTTTTCTCTATTAATGCCTTTTGCATTTATTTTTATCCCTTTTCTCTTTTAAATCAGATCTTTTTCTCTAAGATCTATTTGCTCTGATGCCAACATTGGCTAGGTCATAGCATCTAGGTAGATGAATTTGAACTCTTAATTTCTATTCTCTCTAAGTACTAATATTCTATGATACATTGTGGCTGCCTCTTTGATTTTGGAAAATTCTAATTATCTATATATTCCTTCTTTCCTGTGAGTTGCAAGTGGCTTGTAGCTTCCAGTCATTCGCTCTAGAACCAACCTTGACAACTCTGCAGAACACATTTAATCCCTTGTGTATGGAGATATCAGGGCATGGTGGGAAGAATCCTTAAATTGAACCCAAATGACCTTGGTTTGACTTTGGGCAATTCCATAAATCAATCTGATCCTCACTTTCCTCTTCTGGAAAATTTTATAACTGACCTTCATACTTCACAATGTTGCTTTGAGTATTTTATAAATTATAAATGATTACCCAAGTAAAAAAAATAATAATAAAGAAGTAATGGGTTTCTCTCCTATTAAGTATCTTTGAGTAAAGCTGGATAAATACTTATTAAGTGTATTCTTGTGGGATTCTTTTTTTCTGAAATATGCACTGAAACGTGTGATTCCGAGGTCCCTTCCAACTTAAGCAATTTTGTGATTCTGTGATTCCTCAGGTAATTAATAATAATAATAATATGAAGAACTTCGTTCTGTAGTTCACTGGCTCAGCTTCCTTCTCTGATTTTTTTTTTAATAGAAGCTCCCCAAGAACTGGGTTCCTGTCCTCTTCCTTTCAGGTTTCTGTCATTTCTGGTACAGTTAATTTCTAAGAGAGGAAAAAGTGCCTCAGACAGGGTTGTCGAGGACACAACTTCTGCTGACTTTATGACAAAGATTCAGAACAACCAAACTCCTTAGACATTCTCCACACATGAAGACATCAGGAAGCTGGGTAGCAAAAGTCCAGTCTGAGAGACCCCTCAGGAGGACAGCCACAGGACAAAGGAAACACATCGACAGTTACAAGAGCAAAAGTCCTCCAGATCCTTTACCCCTTGCAGCCCTACTGCCCCCTCCTCACCCCCTCCTCCTCGATTCAGTTACACTGGCCTCCTTCCACCACCAAACAACATGGTTTCCAGGTGCCAGCAGCAAATGCTCTGCTTCTCGCTGCTAATTTGTGTAATCCTGAGCTCAAGCCTGGAGCATTCACAGAAATCTCTCACTGGTGAAGAGACTGATGACTCAATGTTGCTTACCTACAGGAGGGTCACAGCTGATGGGAATGCTTAGGAGAGGACATTCTTCTTCTTTCCCAAAGCCTTTTGTCTCTCTGGATTTCTCCGTAAAGAAAGTCTGGAACCATATGTGCCTGCTTCCAAACCAGGAAGGAAGAAGAATGTCCTGCTCTCCCAAGTTTTCCCATCAATCCACCCCTCACATAGGCATGCTGCATTGGGTCATCATTATCTCCACCAATGAGGAGAGTCTTTTTGTGAATGCTCCAGACTTGAGTCCAAGGCTCCAAACAGAATGGCTAACAGCAGTTCCAATGAGGAAGAAGAATTTCTCGGGGCTATTAGATTTAATTGTTGACTTCCTGCCCCCACAGCCTTCCTTGCTTTAGTAACAGTTCCCAATAACTGAGTCATTTCCTGGTTCCCCATTCTCCTCAGGGACTAGATTTCCTGCCCTAAGCAAGCTATTGACCACTAACAGCCAGCAAGACTTGCCGATTACCTGCCTGTAAAGCCAAGCATGAGCAGCTTTCCTATTTATTTCCTATTTCCCATTCCTATTTAGAATCTCAAACCAAATCTTGGACTTGGTCTGGACTTTTTAATCAATAAACCTCTATTTCTACATTTTTTTCCCTCATAAGTGATTTTCCCAGTTCTGGATCTACCTTTAAAATCATATGCCTCCGTACCCACTACTCAAATAAATAATTGATGAATTTGTGCCTATCACATCCTCAAAAAAAGTCACTAGACTTTCATACTCTTAATCTATTGTTATATAATCTTATATATAGCAAGAGACAGATATAGATAGATATAGATATAGTTTCAAAGCACAATACCTGGATAAATTGCTGTACTCACTGGCTCTGCTTCCTATTTTCTCCTTTGATTGGCATGCCCTTGCAATCTGGCTTCAAACCTCACTACTAAACTGAAACTGCTTTCTCCAAAGCTACCAAAGACAGCAGTTGCCAGATCTGTTGGCCTTTTCTCAGTCCTCCTTCTTCTTAGCCTGTCTGTATCATTTGATGCCACTGACTGCCCTCTATTCCTCGATACTCTCTTCTTTCTGGGGTTTTAGCTCCTCTTGGTTCTCCTCCTTCTCAGTCTCCTTTGCAGACTGATCTTCCAAATCACAATCCCTAATGAGGGGTGTATCCCAAGTCCATTAGACTCATTTAAAACCACTTTATGGAGAGAGGGAACTAACAAATACTCACAATTCATCTCAGACTTCTACCATCTGAGCAACTCATTGCAATATCATAGAAGGCTGCCGAGGTCTAGGTCTCTTGGACCCTCTTGTCATGGCTTCAGTACTCCAGTTGCAGGATGATCTCAGTGGTAGACCTCATTTTCTTTTAATCATCTTCTGGCACTTCATGGCACGACATTTTTGCTCCAGCTGTGGGGTATTGATGGTTCCTCTTAATCCTCCAAAAAAACATGCTGATGAGGAAATCTCCCTCTGTTGCCAAAGTAACTTGGTAACTAGTACTCTCTTGAGAACTCTGGAACTCAGACTTACTCATGAGGTAAGCCCAAGTCTCTAGAAATATCTGTTCTCAGGGATGGAGGTCTTTTCTTAAAAATAAAAAAGGAAACAGAAAGAAAGGTGGTAGCCAAGAACTAAAGGTTCATTAACTACAAGTTTCCTCTCAATTTTGTCCAAACAAACACAGGCTTCTCACCATGTACTTTTTTAGTTGTTGACATTTTCAACTCCAGGGAGTAAGGAAGGAAGGGATTTCTCCCCTATATCCTCCCCTTACCTTACTGGACTCCAGTGTGAAAATTGAAGAGAGAAAGTGCAGGAAAAGAGGAAAGGAGTGAGTCATATGAATGAATGAGCATTTATTAAGCACTATTATGTGCCAGGAACCATAATAAGTAGAACTAGGGATACAAATATAGTCCCTGCCCTCAGTGGGTCTGCATTCTAACAAGGAGATCCAATGTATATAGGGGGATAGTGGCCTGGGAAAGGGCAATTGGGCAATCAATTAACACTGGCTTGAAACAATGATTACTATTCCCAGAGCAATAAATGGGAAAGTGGATAGAGACCTGGGATGCCTGTATCATCAAGACAGACGGCAAGAAGCATGGTTCATTCGGGGCCTGCCAAATGTAGTCAGCTCTCACTAATGCATGTCCCAAGATGGAGGTTGCAAGCTGAAGGACTCCTTGGGTATGCTCTCTGAGGACTTGGTTTGGCGAGTATATCAGTGTCTAGGTGGGAAACAACAAAATGATTCGGCTTGCTCCTATTGACCACAGAGAGGACAGGTCCTCCACCAAGACTCCATCTTTCTGAGACTTAATCAACCTATCCTTAAGAGACAGACTCCATTTCTGAAACTCAGTACAGTATCAGTACAAAGATCCACTCCTAGAAATGTCCAAAAGATCCACACTCAATAATCTCATCAAGTTGAGTTGGAGGCACTCATCAGATAGAAAAGGGATCCCTCTGATCATCCCTCACCAACAGCGCGGTCTTACTCCACCCAAATGTAATTTCCTTGAATGGGGCAACATTACTAAGGAAAGATAAAAGAAGTTACCTTCTCTCACTCCCAGGGTGACAGCCCTGGGGAGTGGAACACTGCATATATTTTCAGATTTTTTCACATACTGGTCATTTTGACTGATAGGTGTTTGGTTTGGTTTTGTTTCTCCTTTGTCTTTCCTTGTTAAAAAATAAAATCTTTGCTATATGTGATGACACTCTGGGAAAGAGGAAATGAGGAATAAAGAAAGAAATTTAGGTGATATTAAAAAGCAGCTTTTCCTTAGGGTCTATTTCATTTTTTATGTTTATAACAGCAGCATGCAGCACAGTGTCTGGTACACAGGAGGTACTTAATAAGTGTTTGCTGACTGATTGAATGGAACATGTGTATTTGCACTGACTGCCTTTGCCTGACCCTGTGGACCTGACTGCACTCCCAAACAAAGCCTTCCCTAGTTTGACCAATCCATTCACTTCCCAGATTTTGTTGTGATACCCTAAATTTAGCTTTTGTCTAAATCCAGGTTTCCTGGAAGTGAAAGATGCCTGTAGTTGGAGATCTCAAGCAGGATGAAATTGAAAGGAAAAGGAAAAGGCTGAGAAGTGAGGTGAGAAAGCTTATGACTTTCCATCAATATTTATTAAACATTTTTAGGTCAAAGAGCACTGTCCTAAGAACAGAGCAAATGAGTAAATGGTGAAGAATGTATTGAATGCCTCTTATGTGTAGATTTTGTCTCTGCCCACCATTAGAAAAGCTCATTGCTCACATGACTTTTCTAGAGGGTGACAAGTTTAAATAAATCTGAAACTCAAACCCATACATTGTTCTCCCTGTTCAAACTCTGATAAAATACTTAGTAAATAGAAACTGAAATACAGAGCTAATATGAAAATAAAGTATCATCTATGAATTTGATTACATATGCTAAATTTGGTCTCTTAATTCTAAAATAATCAAATTGCCAATATTTCCCTGCTGTTTTCCTCACTGTGAGAAAGGACACATAGCTACAGCCCTGCTTCCTTGTGCATGCACGGTACATTCAGCTATAGCATTTTATCATGTTTTCTGCAAATGTTTACATCCCCTTTGGCTGCACTCTCCCTCAGCAGATGTCAGAGAAATTTTCTGACCTACCTCTAGACCTTTCTTGGCTCTCCTAGAGGCAGAAATTAATCTAATCCCCTTTTGTTCTAATCCTAGTCACTGTAGGTTACAAGTTTTGGTGTTGTTTAAGCACTCTCCTTAATTGTCATTTCTAAATCAAGGTAGGAAAAAGGCCAAATCCTTATGACATTGGGTTTCTTTTGAAACAACCATTTCTAAATCTTTTCATTTCCTGACCCACTGAAAACCTTCCAGGCAATTGAATGACTTCGGTCTGCAATTTTCCACTGAGGGAAAAAAAATTCTTATGTGGCATGGAGGAAAATGAATCTGGACACATCTCCCCTCAGGCCTACATATTGATTTTTGCCTGAAGTTGCTTTGGGAGGGTCCTATTGCTGTTGAGCTATCATGTTCTTTAGGATTGAATAGTCTACAAATGGAACAAAGGTGGTCTTTCTATAGATTGAAATGCTGGTGAGCAGTCCATTAACTACAAAGACAAAATAAATGACTGGCACATAAAGAAAATATTGATTCTATTCTCTCATGTGCATTATTCTGAACTTAGCATCAAGCATTTCCACATTTTCTGTAATGAGAAGCTACTATATTTTCATTGATTACAACTCCATAAACAAAGGAGTCATCAAGTATTTTCAAATTTAAAAATTAAAGGGAAAAGTATTATTTCAAATACAAAAAAAATGTATTTTTTAAATGTATTTAGTCTTAAAGGTTGACCTATCAGAGACCTCAGCAAATTCATAGTGGGAAAGGATACATCTCAGAAACAGCACAATTCTCTCTGAAAAGACAGATCTTAGAACTAATTCTTAAATGTATTCCTTGATCCAAGAAAAGAGACTCAGGTAACATCTATAGAACTATTTAAAGCCCATGAGGAAAAGTACCTTCTTATAAGGATCATAGGATGGAGAATTGAAAGGGACCTTAACAATAATCTTATTGGACCCACCCATTTTACTTCCCTAAAATAAATCAAAATGCAAGGCACATGGTCCAGTGTAGATACATATAATTTTCACAGAGCAAGCATAAGGCCCAAAATCCTCAATAAATTTAAAATGGTTTAGCCCAGTGGTTTGCTAGTAAATGTTTAACAATGAGTTCTCTGGCATATACACAAAAAAAAAGAAACTGCATACATATACTTTTAAGTTTGATCTAAACTATTAATATTTACTCCATCGTTTTCTTAGGTCCAGACAATTCAATTCAACAAACATTTATTAAGTGCCTACTTTGTGCCAGGTGGTGTTAAAAAAAAATGAATAAAAAAAATAAAAAGAGCCAGCCAATCCCTGCCCTCAAGGAGTTTACAATGTATTTTGGGGAAGGGAACACTCAAAAGGAAGCTGAAAAGAAGGGGTGTGGTAGCAGAGCTCAGATGGAAAGATGAAGTTTCCAGGAAGGTAGGTTTGTTATAGTCCTTCATGGTCAAAGAGGACCAGAATGACATCACTATGTTGGAGTCAACGCACAGTGTGTCTGACTGTGGTTAATCAGACCACTATACCACATTTCAGGCACAAATAGTCTATGTGGCCATTTGGAGTGGAGATGGCTCTACATTTTCTCATCTCACATTTGTTTCGAGCCACTGCAATTCTGTTTTGTTCTTAGAGTACAGTACCTTCTTTGATGAGGGCACACCATGCTGCGTGGGCCAGTGCCAATGTCTTCCAAGTCATGCGATCAATCCAAAAGTTCTTCAGAGAGACCTTGAGCTTGTCCTTTATTGCTTCTTCTGACCTCCATGTGAGTGCTTATCCTGTGTGAGTTCTCCATAACATAGTTGTTTAGGCAAACATAAGTGTGGCATTCAAACAATTCTTCTCTCCCATACTTTCCTTTGGAGATTCCCAATCACTGAGAGAGCTCTGGCTATGCATAAGTCGACCTCATCATCTATGTGTACACCCCTGGAAAATATATTGCCAAGGCCTCCAGCATTCAAAATTTCTCCATTTACTGTAACCAATGATTCCACATGTGGATGGTATGGTGCTGGCTGGTTACTTAGTGTTAATTATCAGGCCAAAATTGGCACAATTGACAGAGAATCAATCCATAATGAGCCCTCAATGAAGAAAAGCTCTGGGAGGGACTTAGTGTGCCTCTGCCAGGCCAGTAAGAAGAGAGAGCTTCCTCTCTCCAGTAAGAGGAGGGAGACCACTGAGGGTGAGTTGAGAAGGTATAGTGTATCAATTGGGGGCAGCCAGGTGGTGGAGTGGACAGTGTGCCAAGTCTGGAGTCAGGATGATTCATCTTCTTGAGTTCAAATTGAGTCTCAGACATTAACTAGCTGTGTATGACCCTCAACATGTCACTTAACCCTGTTTGCCTCAGTTTCCTTATCTCTGAAATGAGCTGGAGAAGGAAATGTCAAACCACTCCAATATCTTTGCCAAGAAAATCCCAAATGGGGCCATGAAGGGTCAGATATGTTTGAACAAACAACAAAAAGAGTATCAAAACCCCAGTAACTCTTTAGTGATATTTCGGGTGATCAGCTTATCCTATAGGAGGGAGGGAATATTGTTCTCTGGAGTCAATTCCCTGCACAGAATCAACAAAACAATAAGTCAAGTCCTGATTTGCAGCATTTACCAGTTTTTAAGATGGAGTTCCCAGGAAGGTAGTTTTGTTATAGTCCTTCATGGTCAAAGAGGACCAGAATGACATCACTATGTTGGAGTCAATGCACAGTGTGTTTGACTGTGGCTAATCAGACCAATATGAGCTCAGAAGACCATACCACATTTCTGAAAATTTAACAATCAGCTCTAGGGAGCTACCATTTGTCACCACTTAATTGTCACCACCAAATAATCATCACATCCTGTTTGATTTGGTTTTTTCAGATGAAATTAAATCAGTTCTGAGATTCCATGCCACATCCATCAGGAGGGTATAGATCACACACACACACACACACACACACACACACACACACACACAGAAATGATCAATATTGGAGAGACTGTGAGAAAATAGGAACACTGATGCACTGTTGGTGGATTTGTGAAAGAATTGTATTCTTTCTGCTTTTCTGTTGCATTCATCTGGAAAGCAATTTGAAGTCAAGTACAAAAAGTTACTAAATGGGTCATATCTTTGGCCTAACTATACCACTACTGCACCTATTTCTAAAAGAGATAAAAGAAAAAGGAAAATGTACTGTATGTACAAAAATATTTATAAGTAACCTTTTTTGTAGAGGGGGGGAAAGACATTGGAAATTAAGAGGATGCCCATAACTTAAGAAATGACTGAATAAGTTGTAGCATATGAAAGCAATGGAATACTATTTTGCTGTGAGAAATAAGTAAATAGATAAGTTAAAAAAGTCATGGGAATGGGGCGGCCAGGTAGCACAGCGAGTAAGAGCACCGGCTCCAGTGTTGAGAAGACCTGGACATCGAATCCCGGGCTCAGACACTTAGCACCCACCCAGAAATACCTGGCCGTGTAACCTTGAGCAAGTTACTTAACCCCAATTGCTTAGGGGCGGCCAGATGGCTCAGCAAGTAAGAGCACCGGCTCCAGTGTCGGGATAACCTGGATCAAATCCAGGCTCAGATACTCAGCACCACACCCAGAAATAGTAACTGGCCGTGTAACCTTGAGCAAGTTACTTAACCCCAATTGCTTTAAAAAAAAAAAAAAGACATAGGAAGACTTCTATGAACTGATATGCCATGAAGTGAATAGAACCTGAAAATTTTATGCTATAACTGCAATCTTATAAAAATGAATAATCTTGAGGACCTTTATAAACTGATGAAGTATAAAATGAGAACCACAACAATTAGTACACACACACACACACACACACACACACACACACACAAAGATGGAACCAATTTGAAAGCTTTAAGAACTACCATCAATACAATGATCATTCATGATTCCAGAATTGAGAATGAAACATGTTATCTATGACAAAGAGATGATAGATAGAGGATGAAGGAAATAGATTTGGGGAGGGGGGGAGTTATTATCTAAAGGAAAAGGTAGAGAATGCTAAAGATGTAAAATGTTGCATGTACTTTCAGATGAGGTCATTGTATTATTAGTTTTACTTAATGGCTTTACTTTGTTATAAGAACCCTCTTATGAAATGGGAGTAATATAAATATTTGTAATTTTTTTTTATATTACAAAACACATCAATAATTTTCTTAAGTTAGAATCATCAAAATGTGACCAAGTAAAGAATGGTGGGGAGGATATATTAGGTGTTATTAGGGAGCGGGGAGGCAACCAGTAGATTGCAAAGATTATAGATTGTATATATAGATATTGACATAGATTCAATTGTAGAGATTAAAGATTAGTGAGAGAGTGAAGAGGAAAGAGAGGTCAGTCTCATGGAGAAAATTGAATGGAATGGAATCACTCATAAAGGTAGAAAAGCTTGCCTTAGAAAAGAGAAGGGCAACCTCTTCACGCAGGACAAAGGGACAGAGGAGGTAGAGGAGAAAGGCAGCTGAGTGATGTAGTACGAAGAATTGGAAGGGAAAAGAGGGACCTGTCAGTGAATGGCCAGTGAAACATGAAGGGAAAAAAATAAGCATTTGTGTATCACTTACTATGTTTTAGGTGCTGTGCTAAGCACTTCATACAAATATTACCTCATTTGATCCTCACAATAATCCCGAGAAGTAGGGGTTATCATTATCCTTGTTTTACAATTGAGGAAACTGAGGTAAATGGAGATTGAAAAAAAACAAAATAAAAAGCAGCTTTTCACTGGGGCAGCAGCTAGATGGCACAGTGAATAGAGCACCAGCCCTGGAGTCAGGAGGACCTGAGTTCAAATACGGCCTCAGACACTTAACACAAAAACTAGCTGGGTGACCTTGGGCAAGTCACTTAATCCCAATTGCCCTATCTTCCCCCCTCCAAAAAGAAAAAAGAAAGAAAGAAAGAAATTGCTCGGGGGTCATACAGCTATTAGGGATCTAAGGTCAAATTTGAACTCAGGTCTCCAGGTCCAACATTCTAACCACTGTTACTATCACCAGCTGCCCTTGTAAAAGTGAGGCAAGGTGTTCTGGTTAAAGAGACAGAGGGAGTCATAGGAGGTTTGGGGATGAATAGAAATAGAAGACTGTAATGTAATGCCAAGCAAAGGCAACTTCCCAAGGTTCAAAATACCAAAATGCTCTCCATTTTATTCAGTGACAAATTAAGAACAGAGAAGATCAAAATATGACATTATTCAAAATACAGCATTTACTAAGTGTGATTAAATAATCTCCAAGTACTACCCCACCCCAGGACCTTACATTCATTCAATCAATTTCAAAGTCCCTGTTCTAAATACTACTCCACCCCTAAGCTGTACCTTCATTTAGTCCATCACAAAAGCCCCTCTTCTCAAATGGAGATTAGTTTCCAATCATAAGTAAAGTGCATTCATTTGTTCAATCATAGAACACAAAAATGTCAAAAGTTCCCCACCCTTGGATCACAATTGAATCTACCCCAGAGTTACAATAAGTTTAAGCACAGCACTTAATACTCAAATGGAGGTCTTTTCTTTATCTTGCCAAGAGGGTTCTCAGCAATCTTTGTTCCTGGGGAGACAAAGCTTAGCAAGGCCACAAGATACATTGCCAGTCTCTTCATCAATTCATTCTCTGTCTGCAGAACAGTCCTAGGACCCCTGAAAACATTAGCAAAATCTTCTTCCAGAATTTCTGTAAACATACAACAAGAAAATCCTTCTTCGGGGCTTCAAAACCAACAGCAAGGTTCCAAGAATTCTGCAACAACAGCACTGTCCTTCACCAGTAGACAGTATTCACTCTCTGTCTGCAGAACAGTCTCAGTAGCTCTGAACCAACAGAAAGGTTCCCAGACTCCTGCAACAATAGCACTGTCCTTCACCAGTGGACAGTATTCACTCTCTGTCTGCAGAACAGTCTCAGGAGCTCTTAACCAACAGCCATGTTCCAGGACTTCTGCAACAACAGGACTGTCTTTCATCAGTGGATAAATCTGGCAAAACAACATCAAAACAGACAGACAAAGTACCAGCAAAACAGCCATGTCTCCTCAGTCCTTGGCAGCTCTGGACGCAGGTCTCAAAAGTCCAGGGCAATTCAAAGTGGCCCTCAGCAATCCTCTCAGTCTCTCTCTTCCTCCAAAGGTGCTGCTTCCAAAAAGTTCTTCTGCCTCTCTCTTGTGTCTCTCCAAATCTAAGTCACCAGCTCCTCCCAGTCTAGCCCTCTCTTTTCACGTCAACAAGTCCATCCCACAAGTGGAATTAACAAGCTCTGGGTTTTAACACAATCAAACCAAAAACCAAGCCAATACAGGGGAATCTTTAAATGCCATTACTATTACAAAGACAGAACTCATTCCACTTTGCATCTATTGATTTTCCTGGTTTCAACTCCAAGGAACAATTCTCCCTCCCAGGATAGGTCATTACTTCTCAACTGATCACCTTGCTACTAACTTAAGCTTTGATTGACATCACCTCCTTCAGTCTCCTCTCTTCTCCTCCCAATGCCTTCTTTTATAGAAGGAAGAAACAGAACTCTCTCAGCTCAGTCTCCTCTGCATCTGCCTGGTTTCAACACCATGGAACAAGCCACCCCCCCTCCCCCCACCGTAGCAGCAATCACCCCAGCGTCCCCAGGGTGGATGCCAATACAGGTTCTTGGATCTGCTTTGTTAAAGGAAAGCAATTCAAAATGGGTTAACAAGCTTACTTTAATCAGTCAAATATGTATCGTTTACCTAGTTCAGGGGAAAAAGGTCAGCACCCCGAACTTCAGAATATACAGACAGAATTATCAAGACAAAGAAACAGATCAAGTAGACAGTTTCCAAACTGTCCAACCATTACATCCATACCAAATCAACATCTGAGCTTTTCAAAGCTGGGGGACTATCAACAACGGCTTCCCAGAGTCTCATCTGATCAAATCACAGAACACTTCTCAAAGTGAGCCCCAAAACAAAGCTTATATAGCCTTCTCCTGGCTCAGAGAATGTAACAACCTTCTGGACCCACTGGCCAATCAAAAAGTATCTACTGAAAAACAAGCCTCCCACCCCAGGCTCCAGTTGCACTTTAGCCTAGGGGCAGGGTAGATTTTAAAAATTTACATTCCCATTACACTGCCCCAGGCCAGGTAGTTCTGGTGCCCCCTCTCCTCTCTTTCTGGCCTTCTTTTTTGCATTGGTTTTTTTGCAGTGTTAAGTTCTTCGATGGCAGGAACTGTCTTTCTTTTAATTAATTGTGTCCCTATCACTTAGTACAGTGTCTGGCATATAGGAAGTGCTTAATAAATGTTTATTGTACTCTATATAAAAACTGCTATAATGAATGACATAGTGAATTGATTAGAAAGGTGTAAGAGGGTTGCCTGGTTGCATTGAGAGCCCAGCTGAGATTATATAACATAAATTTGCAGTGTGCCCATTCAGTATGTTTTCTTGATCATGTCCAGCTCCATCCAGCATGCTAATAGAAGCAAAGGCAGTTAATAGTGAGAACAGCCCAAGGCTATAGATTGGTAGAGTGTGATTAGTAATAGGAAAAGGGAGCAAAAGACTTAAGAGGAAAGGTTAATATAGAGTTGAACTGGTTTACCAAGGGGTCAAGATAGGGGAACGAAGAGCCTATAGCCAGTGCATGGGGTGATGGCCTGGAAAAGAACTAAGGGGTAGAGGGATTGAAGGCAGTGATGGAAACAGAGCAGGAGGGTAGTCATAACACAGAGGAAAAGATGAAATGGTAAGTGGTTGAAGACAAAGTAATTACAGAATTCATCAATATGGAAGTGAAACATTTGTGGGTGATAGCAAGATTAAGACTATGACCATCTCTTTATAAGCAAATTAATGAACTGAGAAGTTAAGAAGTTTGAGGGAATATCAATGTTAAAATCCCCTAGTAGGCCAGAAGTTGGGAATGAAAGACTGTGAGCCAAGCACTGAACCCATTGAGAAAGGAAGCAGAGTATCCTGGAGGCTGGTAGATAACAGTTATCAGAATCCCAATTAGGTGATAAATATGCTTTGAATGCTCAGAGGAAAAGAAGTTACTGAGTAATGGTGGTAGAAGGAAAGTCTAGACATAGCAATAGAGAACAAGGATCATTCCAACTCACACCATGACCAGGGAGTCATTTGGCATGAATGAAAAGACAAATAATACTGGAAAGGGCAGCCAGGGAGGCTGTGCCAAGGAACCAGGTCTCATCTGGAAAGGAAGAATAAGAAAGGGATAATTTTCAATTGAAAGCAAGTTTCTTTCAGGTCAAAAAAGGTTATGGGTTCTATAGTTACAGGGGTTGCTATTACTATTACTATTGCTATTACTATTACTAATACTAATACAACCTTGGGGTTTAATTAGAAACCAAATGAATGAATGGAGGAAAGCTGATAATATATATTTTTTTTAATTTATAGTATCTTGTTTTTTTCCAATTACATATAAACACAAATTAATTTGCTACAAAATTTCTCCCTCCTTCATTTCCCACCTCCCTAAGATGGTAAGCAATTTGATATAGGTTATATATGTACAATCATATAAAACATATTTCCATATTAGTCATGTTGGGAAAGAAGGAACAGATCAAAAGGAAAAAAAAAGTGAAAAATTAAAGCAAAACTAGTATGTTTCAATGTGTATTCAGACTCTATCAGTTTTTTCTCTGGATGTGATTAAGGCTGATAAATTCCAATAGTTCTGTGTAATTCAAGGGAATATGGGTTATCTTGGGAAGTTCATGGACCCCTTGAAATCTATCCACAAATGGATCTGAGGTATACAGACCACAATGCCCACAATGAATGTAAATAAACAAGCTACCATGAATATGGTTTCAGTTTATATACTAGCATTCATTGCAGAGGATGAAAAAGCAGAGAAATTCTATGACAAACCTGACATCCTTGAAATTAAGTCCCTCTAGAGACAAACCTTGCCAAAATCCCCTCTAATAATAAATCTTACAAGTAGCTAGCTACAAGTAGTCTAACCTTAACACTCAACAGTCTTGACTAAGAGTCGTGATCAAGAATGGAAAGCACCCAAATTTTATCCATCTATTATGTCCAAGCACTGTGGTATCACCAGGTGATACATAGACAAAAATGAGACAGCCCCACCACTCAAGGAGTTTCCATTTCATTAGTCAAGACCACATGTACACAAAGAAGTATAAAGCCATTCACTCAGAAGCATAAAAATAGATCCACCTCCCAGGATTATCAGCAGATGATTCTTTCAGCTGGCTTGCAGTCAGCTCCTAGCAAAGGCAAGAGGAAAAAAAATCATGATAATTGTATATAACATCCTAAGAAAAACATAGATATTTCCAATAGGAAATATGCAGTTCAAATGAAGTGAAGTTTAGGATTTCATGCAAAAGATAATTGTAAGAAAAGTAAACTAGCCAGGAACCCAGATTACTTACACTACAAGAAAGGTACCAGGCTTCTTAGTACTAATTTACCATCAAATCCTTTTGAATGAATATGCTAAAACAAAAGAAGAAATGCCTTTAAAAAACCCTTGTTTCTAAATCAGTGAATAATTCTCACTTTACAGAATTTTTTCCCTTAAAAATTGATATTCTGGATGCAAAGCAGGGAAGGGGGACTTTTTAAAAAGAAAAGAAAATCACAGTTTTCAACAACCAACAAATACATCAAAAGTTTTTTTGACCACTTTTCCCTACTAAATTATCATGACTTGGGCAATGTTTTTGGAGAGAATTTCCTCATCCGGACTTCAGTGAACACAATGAACACAAGCAAGTAAACCGATATGATCATATGACTGCATCCTTTGCAAAGGAAGGAAAAATAGAGAAATTCTATGATGAACTTGATGATATTTTTAAAATCAATTCTGAATATATTTTGAAACTTAGTGGTATCACTGTCAAACTGGACACAGGAGAATGCAATGAAAACAGCATTAGATTGAGGTTAAGAAATGAAAGAAGTTTATAGATGATACGAAAGCTGCCCACCCATACATCATGAATAACTTCATCAAGAAGAGAACCAGAAGCCTCTAGATGTGACACTTAATTAAGACAAAATGAAATTGACATACCAGGCAAAAAAACAAAAGACTGATTAAAGACACTCCGGGATTATCTAGCTGTCTGCGAATGGATCGTGGAACAGCAGCTCTCTGGACCGACCTATCAGGGGTAAAAGAAAATACTGTATGTAAAATAAAAGGTGGGGGAGGATAAAGATGGGAAGATGCTGCATCCAAATTATAGCAGCTCTAGCCTAATCTGCTAAAATGAGCTCTCTACTCTGAAAAAGGGGGATAAACAATAACAAAAATTGTTGACTCTGTCACCATTTCTTAAAAGAAGTTTAGCTGATGCAAAACAATTCCAATAATAATGAGGACGAAAGAGCCTAGAAACCACCTCAGTCAGCAAACCTATAACCTCCATGCCAAGCAGAGACACGACAGCCAAGAGGAATACCAATTAGATGGCAAGATCATTTGCAAAACATTATCAAAAGAGGATAATAGAAGAATACAAATAAGAACCAGTCCCATAAAATAGCAAAAAGCTGTTAAGGAAACAATGAACATATGTAACTGTGCAGGTCTAAGATCACAAGGGAAGAGATGTAGAAAAAACAGCATCGGGTTTGGAACACTATCATCACCAGGGGTCACAGGGGAAGTCTGAGGGTTGTTATATCTTGATGATTGCAAAAGAAGAATGAAAAGGGATGAGAAGAGACATATACTGCAGGGGAGGGGGATGAGAAGAAACACCAGTCTCCCAGCCCCTGATCTCTCACCAGTTTATCTAGAAGTGTTAGCTCCTCCTAGAAGTGTCGCTATCTAGGGCAGGCCTGCTTGCTGCTGTACCTCGATGTTCTTTCTTTATAGTCTCAATTTCTTTCTGGAAGCCAAAACTCATTCTTTTGCAGGATTTCTTTGTCTGCTCTTTTTCATCTAAATGTACATGTACCAGTTTTTCTATTATGCCTACGGAGGAAAGAACTCAATGAAGATCTGGAGCCTGGTTTTATTTTTATTTTTATTTATTTTATTTTTAATTTATGAAATAACACAAGAATTTCCATAACATAATAGAAGTTTTTTAAAAGATGATTGCACATAAAGCTGCAAATCTATTGTGTACAACTTGCTATTCCTTTTAAATATCTAATAAAGTTATCATGTAACTATTTTTTTTCTTCCCCCATATCCACCCCCCTTGAGATTGTTTTATGAAATAACACAAAGTGCATTCTTAATTCTGCTTATTTGCCTTGCTTACTTAGAACTCATTTTGCCTTTTGCTGACTAGCTCTTTTAGGGTAATCTAGGTCCCATCTAAAAGTTCTTCACACTGTTTTTAAAGGCCTAATTTAGTTACTGTTATACAACCATAAGCAAGCCATCTCACCTGTGTGGTCCTTGGTTCCTCATCTATAAAATGAAAAGATATAACTAAATGATCTCTAAGATGTCTTCTAGCTCTAACATTCTGAGACCCCCTGATCATGGATGGATCTCATTATCCTGGATAAGTTTTATTCTGTTCTTCAAACTTGTTATCCTTCTAAAATTTTTTTAATTTATTTTATATCTTTTTTGTTATCATGCAAAAAAGAAGAGATTAGATCATAATTCCTTGAAGACTAAGCCACCTAGAACTAGAACTTTATTGAGAAATAGGCAGTCTTCAATCCAAAGAACAGTAGAAATCATTCAGCCTAAAACTTCTGTCTCAAAACCCATTTTACAAATAAGAACCTTGAGACTTTGAATGACTTTCCCATGGCCATACAGCTAGTTAGTGACTAAGATAGGTTTCCTGAAGTTTTACCCACCTTATATCATTTGGTCAAGAATCTATGATTTCTTAGGTGGGTAAATTCCCTGCACTGAAACAGCTTATCAGTCTCTTACCATTTAGTAATCTTTCATTTCTAAACTCTTAACTTCCAAAATCTCCTATAACTTAGTCTTAGAACTGTCTGAGACTCAGAAGGTCCCAGTTGCTTTCCTGGGGTCATAGAGCTAGTGTCAGAGGACAGATTTCAGTCACACTGATTCCAAATTCAGTTTCCCATCCGTAATTCTACACTATATCTCTACAATCCTTAATTATATGAAGAAGGGGGCCAGCGAGGTGGTGCAGTGAATAGAGCAGCAGCCCTGGAGTCAGGAAGACCTGAATTCAAATCTGGCTTCAGACACTTAACACTTAATAGCCATGTGACCTTGGGCAAGTCACTTAAGCCCAATTGTCCTGCCCTCCCCTCTCCAAAAAAAAAATAAGCAAAATAAATGAATAAAATAAAAATTATATTAAGAAAATAGAATCCAGAAATTTTAGACAAGAAATCCGAGATCCTGACTCCTTGTTCTCTGCCCAAGCTCTGCATAAATTGTTTAGAGATTTAAACATGTGATAAAACACCAACTGGTTCAGGATTTTTGCATTATGGTTGAACCAAGCAGCCAATTCCATTAACCAATTACTTTTTTAATAGAGCTCACAAATTACATTTGTTAAAGCATGTGATATCTATATTAAACATACTGTATTATCATCTTTTTAAGTCAACTCATTTAAATGATTTCCAAAGTAAAATATTTCAAGAAATTTTGTACTTAGCAAATCATCTCTTCCCTGATGCAGGGGATTAAATTATCCTTTCATTAATCAACCAAACTCATGGACAGAATGCTAATGAAGTTTAGAAGAGCCTGGCAGATCTGGATCTTAAATTTAACCCAGAAGGGATGTAGGATACTAGTTCAGCCCCTTCGTTTACAGATAAAGAAACAGACTCAGACAGATGAATTATCTTCCCAAGGTCACAGAGAGAGGTAACAGAGCTAGAATTTTAACACAGGGCCTTTGAAGACAGATCCAATACTCTTTCCATTTTTATGCTATTGGCCTACCAATAAGCAGAGGAAACCATCCCTTTTGTAGAACAAATTCAGGAAAACTAAGAAAAGACACCTATCCTCCAAAATGACCCCACTCTACCTATTGTCTGATTTCTAAAATTCAGGTCAAAAACCAGTCTTTCTTTCATCCCACAATCAGATATTTTGTTATTGTTTTGTTCATCCATGACTAAATCTTTATGACTCCTTTGGGGTTTTCTTGGCAAAGTTACTTTTTGTCATTTCCTTCTCCAGCTCATTTTACAGATAAGGAAACTGAGACAAACAAGATTAAGTGACTAGGCCAAGGTCACACAATTTATAAGTATCTGAGGCCAGATTTGAACGCAGGAACATAAACCTTCCTGACTCCAGGCCCAGCACTCTATCCACTATGGCACTAGCTGCCCCAATAGATATGACATATACGAAAACACCCTTGAGAAAGGCAAAAACATCCACTTCAATTCACACTAACATAGAATCATAAGATTATAGGTTTAGAGTTAGAAGGGGTCTTAGAGGCTGTCTGCTATTCGAGGCTTTCCTAAGAGTAGGTTCTGACAAACAAGAAAGTAGGAGAGCAATTGGCCATGTGGGAAGGAAGGATATAACAGGCAATGGGACCATAGCATCACAGATTTAGAGCTGAAAAGGACCTCAGGAACTTCTAGTCCAGCCTCTTCATTTTTCAGATGAAGACTGTGGCAGGAAGCGGTCAAGGGACTTGCCTCCAGTAGCACAGCTAGAGAAGAGCAGATCCAGGATCTAGAGGCTGAGCCTCTGACCTCAAAGCCAGCACTCCCCACTCTAAGAGGAGGAGGCACCAAAAATAATCATTGTTTCATAATTCTGCAGAGGAGTAGACTTGTTTCTTTATACCTTAACTCTCTGGTCCTCACGGATCAAACAAGAAACAATAACATGGTGTCTGCCACTTACATTCTGGTTATGTTGAGAAGACTCATAGGCTCGTGGTTGTAAAATGCTTTGAAATCCCTTCAGCAAAAGTCAGATCCCATAATTAGTGCAGCAAAAGCCCTTGGGTCATTCATTAGGTCCAATCTCACCAAGGTCTGTGCCTTTCCATATCTCAGAATATAGTCCTTCCATTTCTAAGCTTCCCGTAACACAGGAAGAGCACAATTATGTGTATTTTTAGGCTGACTCATTTTTTTCTGATGTTAAAGATCAGTATTTAAGCCAATTAGGCAGATCTTTTTGATGTCTTTGATTTATCTCAAAATTAGCATCTCTACGCCATTTTTTTCTCCTAATAAACTCCCCACCAGGAGTGGGAGTGGAGGGAGCTATGCTACTATCCTCTGTTTCTATCTAGTTTCGGGTAGTTGCTAATGATTTGGATGTTTCTCCTTGGAGGAGCACTTAGGTATGAGGACAATGATTGACTGGTGAGTCACTCCAAACTTCCCTCCTCTTGGAATCTGCTATACTAGCCATCTGAAGAGGTGAAGTAGCTCTCAATGTAAGGGTGATTTAAAGAGTGCCAAAGCACCAAAACCCTATCTCCTCTTCACCAGCCCACCCCATCCCCTCACTCCTGGAATTGAAATTTCTGCCATTAAAGTCCTTTTGGTGAAGGCACTGATTCCTCAGGCACCTTATTAAGATGTAAATTATATTAACTGGGAGTAGTCACACATTAAACTATTACCACCTAAACTTAGATGGTTTATCAGATTAGGTAGCATGAGAGAAAAGACTTAGAGGAATAGACAAGGAAATGGTTCCATTTTGGTGGGGAGAGGACTGTCCAGTACATGCAACTCTGCCAGGGAGAAAAAAAATAAGTTAAGGCAGGGCTCTGCACTCAGGGGTACCTGGGCAGGACAGCCAATGGGAAGTAGGTAAATGTTTAGGTGTTCACTAATAACAGTCTTGGCCTTGCTGCCATTTTGCCTAATGTGAACACTTCTTTAGCTCTTTTTTACACTCAGGTCATAGGATGCAATGGTTGACATTCCCATCATTTGAAAAGTAGGACTGAGATTATTAGGCCAGAATGGTGTCATCTCTTATCTAATCAAGTATTGCCAAAACCACCAAATGAGCACTGGCCTTGGTGGAAAAGGAAAAAGAATAGCGCATGTCACTCAACTGCAAATGGACAGTGGGCAAAAAGGTCTCTGGCAGAAGGCCATTGCTAGACTCTCGAGTGTGCCTATGACCTGGAATATTAATATCCTTCTCAAAAGATTTTTTTTATTACTTCTGAGACTTGCATTTTGTCTATGCTCCCAGCTGAGGGTGTTATGATGTGTTCTGCTGCAGAGGAAAGCCACTCCAAAACTGCAGCAGGAAACTCTCCTCATACTCAGAGAGGACTGCTGCAAACATTGCTATCAGCATGTGCGGATGTGGCTAGAAAGTGAACGATGGTTCTTTCCAGGCCAAAGAGGATGTCTTCAAGTTTGTAGCCACAGTCACCCCTTGCAGAATATATGATTTTCCATCATTTCAGTTCATTTCAACAAACTTTTTTTAAAATGTTAAACATTAAGTATTTAATAATAAGTGCTCACATTTATACAGCTCTTCATGGTTTACAGACTAAATGTCAATAGTAACTGTTTCTCTTTTGGCCAGCAACCCTGAGGGTCTTTCCCTCCCAGTGTGATTTTTTTTTTTAATTAAAGGGGCAATGGCCCTTTATGACAAGTTGCTTTACTTCTCAAAATGTCAACTTCCTCATTTATAAATCAAGAGTAAAAATAATGGATAGAGGGGGTTGACTTTGGAGTCAAGTAAGCTTGACTGGGTGACTTCCTAAAGGGGCCTACTCACTGAATGGGTGTTACCTCACTCAAAGTGAGAACTTGAAAAGACCTTAGCCTAAAAGGGCCAGGGTCTCTCATTGCATCCTGGGCCATCTCCAGTCATCCTGATGAATATCAAGTTACTGGACCCAGATGGCTCCAGAGGAGAAAATGAGGCTGGTGACTTTACACAGCCCTCCCTCATTTAAATTAAAGTCAACTGCAAATCATGTCATCATTCCCTGATGTCATGGTCCTCTTCTAGAATGAGGGACAAACACAACAAAATGTTCTGCACTCCTTTCTCTCACTTAACTCTTGAAAGAACTTTGCATGGGAGATCATGCAAGGTATTTTGTTTGGTTTAGGCTCAGGCTTGTGATATCATCTGAGTAGGAGGAAATAGCTGGGGTGAAAATTTTATCAACCAAGGTAGATTGACAGTTCAAAGTCTTAGAGGGTTACCTGGGACCTGAACAGTTAAGTGATTTGCCCATGACCACACAGTGGGTGTCAAAAGTAGATAGTACTTTAAGTCAAGCTTGCTTGACTCCAAAGCCAACCCTCTCGGTTATTATTATTCTTGATTTATAAATGAGGAAGTTGATGTTTTGAGAAGTAAAGCAACTTGCCCAAGGTCACCTAGAGAGCAAATAGAAGGAAGAAGCAGAGGCAGGATGGCCTATTAGCAGGAAGAAGTGCAGCCTCAGAGATGTGAAAAACATACCCTGCCCCCCCCCCGAAAAAAAAAACTAAAACATACAAGATTGAATTGTAATCAGGACATTTTTTTCAGTCATGCCAGGTCATTCTTCCAGCTCAAGGAGGCTTAGGGAGAGAGACCAAGAGATCTGCAGACAGGGGACAGAGTCTGACCAGCAGGATGCTGCATGAGAAGCATTACAGCACCCAGAGATTGAAAGAGAGCCAAGACTGGGCACCAGGGCAGGAAGAGATCTCAAAGGATCCCTGACCTCGTACAGGATGCACTAGTAGGTGCCATCTGGCAGGTCTGCTACCCACTACTTAGCTCCATGTTGAAGTGAGAGGAAATCTAAGCATACAAGTGGTAGAGAGAGGTATATTCAACAGAGACCCTACCAGTGTACTATCTGAGCAAGGAATAAGTTTGAAAGCAAATAGTAACTGTGCGACTCTGATCCTGGGAGCAGAGTAGGGACCCAGTTCTAATCTCCAGCCCAAGGTGGAAGCCTGAAGTGGAATTACCAGGGCAAGAGTCGCAGACCAAAGGCAGATAGTGGGTGAGTACAGCAGCAGTCTAGCTAAACTCCCAACCTCTAATCTGGGTGAGGGAGTTGCAGAGTTCAGACCAGGAGGGCAGTGATTGGGTTTCACCTAGGATCACATCTTTTGGAGAGCACTGAAAGCTTGCAGGCAGCCAGCCTGAATTGCAAAAGTAGCAGAACTAAGAGGGCAGAAGCTCAGGCCAACCATTCCCCTCCCTCCTGCACTCTGCTGCGCCACCCCTCTACCCCATGCCCCTACTCCCCAGAGAAGTACACAGAACCCAGCACTAACATAAAATCCAAGGACAACAAGTAGGCTAGAAGAGTAAGCAAACAAACAAACACAAAAGAAAAAGAATCTTATTATCAGGAGCTATTATGGTCACAAGAAAACTCAAGATATAAACCCAGAAGAAAGGATTGACTCAAAAACACCTACAAGCAATGTTTCAAAGGGAAAAAAATTTTAAAAGGTAATTTTAATTCAAGTCCAACCAGAATTCCTGGAAGAGTTAAAGCAAGCATTTAAAAGAGAGAGAACTGAAAATGATTTTTTAAATGAAATGAGAGCAGTACAGGAAAAAATGGGAAAATAAATGAGTTACAGAAGACATATAAAAAGAGAATTAACAGCTTGGCATAAGAGGCACAAAACATTATCAAAAAAATGAATAAATAAATAACTCCCTGAAAATTGGAATGGAGCAAATAGAAGTTAGTGATTCCATGAGACATCAAGAAACTTGGGGTTTTTAGTCAAAAAATTGGGGGGGAAATAGATGATAATGTGAGATTAGCATAATAGCAAAAACAACTGACCTGGAAAACAGACTGAAAAGAGACAATTTAAGAGACATTTAAGGTCAACCTGAAAACCATAACAAAACATAAATAAATAAAAGAGCATAGACATCAGGTTCAAGAAATCAAAAAGAAAACTGCTCAGATTTCTTAGAAATAAAGGACAAAGTAGAAATTGAAACAATCTACTGGTTACCTCCTATGAGAGCAAATAGAAAAGCCCATCTCCGAGCTCAGGTCCCTCAACTCCAAAGTCTACAGATGTTTTCTTTTTTTTTTCTTTTCCTTACTTCATGTTGTTCAGTCATGTTCAGTCCAGTCTAATTCTTCTTGACCCTTTTGGGGAGTTTTCTTGGCAAAGGTACTGGAGTGGTTTGGCATTTCCTTCTCCAGATCATTTTACAGATGAAAAACTGAGGCAAACAGGGTTAAGCGACTTGTCCAGGGTCTCACAGTGAATAAGTGTTTGAGGCCAGATTTGAACTCAGGTCCTCCCCGCTCCAAGGCCAGTACTCTATGCACTGTGCCAGCTATCTACCCTTATACTTCATATCATGTGTAAAACATTGTGTGAAAGTGCTGGGAGACAAAGATCTTGTCTCTATCCCTGGTCTCTCTCTTTAGTTCTAGTGCTGTATTTTCTGTTAAAACTACCTACCTGAATGTGTAAGAGGTAGGACTTTAACCCAGGTCTTCCTGACCCCAAGTCCAACACTCTTTGCAGAACATCACACTTCTTCTCCATGAGCCTTAGTTTAAGGTCCTTTAATTTGAGCTTTCTCCTTACCTTCACTTTTTTGAAAACCAAATACTAGGCATGAATGAGAAAACTGTGACAGGTCTTTGAAATTTCATTCCTTCTGTGTTCAGAAGCAATCACTGCAAAATCTTGAGGACTAAATTTCCAGTCAAGATCTGAACTATACTACCCAGATCCCACATACCTACTCCAAAACAAAACAAAACAAAAACTAAAGTTCTCACCAGACTGAATAATGATTGAGAAATCTAATCAGAGGGGGCGGCTAGGTGGTGCAGTGAATAGAGCACTGGCCCTGGAGTCAGGAGGACCTGAGTTCAAATTTGGCCTCAGACACTTAACACTTTCTAGCCATGTGATCTTGGTCAAGTCACTTAACCCCAATTGCCCTGCCTTCCCCCCTCAAAAAAAGAGAAATCTAATCAGAAACTGCAGTAAGTGACTTCTATTCCAGAACATCACAAGAGGTCATCTAGCAGTCCAAGGGAAATAGGACAAGGGGCTTGCCAGGAAAACCAGATGGCCAAGAACAAATTTATCCTGAAAGGCTCCTGGGTCCAGAGGCAAAAAGAGGAGAGGGGTTCCCTGAGGAAGCCCTGGAGTCATTAGAAAACCATAGGGTTGGGCCGTCTAGGTGGCGCAGTAAATAGAGCACCGGCCCTAGAGTCAGGAGGACCTGAGTTCAAATCCAGCCTCAGACACTTAACACAAAAAAACTAGCCATGTAACCTTGAGCAAGTCACTTAGCCCCAAGTGCCCTCCAAAAAAAAAAAAAACATAGGGTGGGTAGAGACCCCGGAAGTGCCAATGAGTAATGCAGGCCTATACAATTCTCAGACAGAGCCAACACCAAGTGGTTCTAAAGTCCCTAACACTGAGTCCTAAGATGCCATAGAGAGTCTGGAAAATGTAGAAATCAGAACCTCAAAGATTTATGGTAAGAGATGCTCTAACCCCAGAAGGTAGGAATCAGTGTAAGAACCCATGAAATTCAGCACTTTATAAATATTAAATTGCTAAACATATGTCAGTTCTCATTTTTATTCTTTTTTTCTCTCAGTTGGAGGGAATTTAAACCCAATGAAATGTGAATGCAATCCAGAAAATGAATGGAACCATATTTTAGAAAAAAAAAAGATTTGTTTGAGGGGGCAATCAGAAAAAAATGCACTTTTCCTAAGCTCAGTCAACATTTATTGAACATCTAGTTTGTTCCATGCACTATTTGCTAAGTACTGTGAATCCAAAGAAAGGCAAAAGTCCCTGCTCTCAAAGAGCTCACAGTCTAATGGGAGAGACAACGTGGGAACACATATGTATAAACAAGCTATATACAAGATAAATGGGAAATAATCAACAGAGGGAAGGCATCAGAATTAAGGGGCACAGGAAAGGCTTTCTGTTAAAGGTCTGATTTCATCTGGGACTTGAAGGAAGACAGAAAAGATTGGAAGCAGATATGAGGAGGGAGAGAATTACAGATGTAAAGGACAGCCAGTGAAAATGCCAAGAGTTGGGAGATGGAGTCAAAGATGTATATGGGATTGAGTAAGACATAAAAAGGCAATTAGCTGGTTCAGTGGGTAAAGCAATAGGCCTGGAGTCCAGAAGACCTGAGTTCAAATGTGACCTCACACACTTACTAGCTATGTAACCCTGGGCAACTCACTCTGCTTGCCTCAATCCACTGGAGCAGGAAATAGCAAACCACTCCTTTGTCTTTGGCAATAAAATCCCATGGACAGTATTGGTGTGTCATGGTCCACAGGGTCACAAAGAGCTGTACGTGACTAAATGCCTAAACAACAACACAAGATGTAAAAGGACTGGAAAGGTAGGAAGGGTCTAGATTATAAATAGTTTTGCACACCAAAAAATAGACTAATTTTGAACAGAAGTTGGTGGTGCTAGAGGAAGAAAGAGCACTGGAAGACCACAACTGAATTGGGATATAGAGAAGGGGACAAATAAAAGAATTACAGACCCCTGGAATGCTACATCTGGAAGAGACCTGGAGACTTTTAATTCCCTCATTTTACAGATAAGGGAACAAAATCAAAAAGTGAGAGGACGTGTTCCACCAGATCTCATAGATCAATCAATTAGCAATGACGTGGCATAAAAGAAGTTGCAATAAGGTGAACAGGAAGAGATAAGAAGAGTTAGAAGTAAAAAGTGAGTCTGATTGAGTCCCCAGGAGACCAGGAAGTAATCAGAACCCTGTACAGTGATAAAAAAAGCCCATCTGGGTTGGAGGCCCCAGGAGGAAAATCTGAGTATTCTGCTTGAGACAGCAATCCTTTCAGATACAAAAACATTGAGGGATAAAGAAACAGAATGGAAGTGCAAGTAGAAGGAGGAATCAAGAAAGGAGTTTAATATGTGATAACCAGTCATTATGGTCAATAGGATTGCCCAAGCAAATGAAAGAAGACAGAATCAAGGGGGCAAAGAAACAGGATGCCCATGGTCAGGGGCAGGGTGAAAAGGAAAGGGATGTGGGAGGTGCTGAAGGACTGGTTGAAGAGCAAAGATTAGAAAGAGCAAAAGACATAAATCAGAAATGGGAAGGGGAAAGCAAGAAATGACCTGCAGGGTTAATGGAAGTCACAAAGTTGTTTTTTCTCCCTGGTCTTCCGATAATCATCAGAAATTTGAGTGAAGACTTGAGGGACTGGGGAGAGATGGAAGCCAGGTAAGAGAGTGGCAAGGGAAGAATTAACAGGAAAAAAGGGGCAGAAAACATTGCCAAAATGCTTAAGGAAACTGGAAGTGAAGGCTCTAGAAAAATGGGGTAAAATGGTAACTCACAACTGATTTATGAATTAATCTCTTCAGCAGCATTTAGGAGACGGAAAAACAAAATCTAAATTTAGGATTATTTTCCTACATATTCCAATAAATAGCAACTTCCTCTTCACAATGAGACTTTAAACAATTAGGGAAACATTTCAGTTTCTAGCTAATGGACCTAACAATGATTACAATTTCAGGAAAATCACTTCATCCAATTATAGGCATACCAGAAAAAAAGGAGGTGGGGGGAGGAAGCAAGGCCATCACTATGGGCTTTGGGTCACTGTGAAAATTATACCTTTCATCTGATAATCCCTTAAAGACTTTGGTTTTCTTTCATTTGGGATAAGAATATACTGGTCTAAAAACAAGCGGATGCTTCTGGGCTGGGGCATCTGGGAACCAGAGAGAGGGAATTTCCATGTTCTCTGATGGCTCTGAGCATAGCCCTAACTCTTAGTAAAGGTTTCCACACCTCCTTTCCTCTCCTCAGTACTGGGAATTGTACCTTTCCCCAACTCTGAAAGAACAAGAACATCCCAAGAATGTTCCTTTCTAATATAAGAAGTAATAATCAAAGATATTACTTTGTCAATGAGAGGCAAAATGCCATTCTTTGTAGACCACAAGTATTTGGTAAAACCACAGAGTCAAAGACTCATAGAATTGAGTTAGTTTAAAGATGATCCAGTCTAAACTTAATAATTTGAAGATAAGGAGTCTATAAATGTTTCATTTGGTCCAAAGTCAAATTGTTAGTCAGTAGCAACTACTCACAGGATCATAGACTAGGCCATTAAGTCTGACCTGTTGGACAAGAATTTCCTCTGGGAGGTAGCCCATTTCACTTTGGGTTTCTTCTAATGGCTGCTTCTGATGGTGAGTATTTCCTTACATCAAACTTAAATCTGACTCTCTGTAACTTCTATTCATTGTTACTAGGTTCCATCCTTGAGGACCAGATAGAAGAGGCCTTATTCTCCTTCCTCCTGACAACCCTCCAAATATTGAAACCAGATATCAAGTCTACTTTCAGACTTAACTTTTACCAGTTAAACATTCAAAGTTCCTACAAATGAATATGTAAGGCATCATTTCAAGTCCCTTCACCATCCTGGTTACCTTCATCTGAATGCACCCCAGTTGTTCCTAAAATGGGGAATCTGCAATTGAATATGGCACTCTAGATGTGCTCTGATGAAGGCAAAATACCACAGGGCTATCAGCAACTTTGTCATGGATATCATGGTTGTATTCATACAACCCAAAACCTCTCTGAGATCATTTGTCTGATAAGACCAAAAACCTGCTTACTAATCATTCTTTACCCTGAGGTCCATATACCTCGAAAAAGTATTTAAGATTTTCTATGGAAGAAAGGAACATGAGTGTTTCCCTAACTGTGACTATAATTGATTCAATTCAATAAATATTTTTAAACATAATTCCACTGAAGATGTCCAGTAGGAATTAAAGATTTGTAACTAGAGTTCAGGAGAGATTGTAGGACTATTGATATATGTTTAGTAGTTATCTGCTTAGGCTGGTTTAAGTTCCTTGAGGGCCAGGACTGACTTATTTTGGTTATTGTACCAGCATCTAGCACAGTGCATTGCAGATTAGGAGCTTAATAAATGCTTATTGAATAAATAAATGGTTAGACAAACTTATGGGTATGAATGGTATTATCAAGGGAAAAAAACTCTGTGTGTGTGTGTGTGTGTGTGTGTGTGTGTGTGTGAGGAGTGGGTGGTAAAGATGGTCCTAAAGCTGGAGTCAGTCGTTAAATAAGAAATAGGTTAAACTCACTGCTTCTGACTAGATCTGACAAGAAACTATATACTTCAGCAAGGAAATTATGGATCTAAGGTCGCCTTTTAGTTCCATGCCCTAGAAAACTTAATGTAAGTTTATTGAGAGCCAATGAAGTCCCAAAAATAATCTCATGCCACCAAAATTGGATGCATGCCATCCATTTTAATTTATGAGAAAAAAAGTGAAAAGTAGGCCATATATTTGTAGTAGTTAGGTTGTACAGTGAATAAAAAAGTGCTAGTCCTGGAATCAGGAAGATCTGAGTTCAAATTCAGCCTCAGACACTTACTAATTTTGTGGCTCTGAACAAGTCATTTAACCTATCTCTGTCTTGCCCAATTTCTTCATCTGTAAAATGGGGGTAATAATAGCACCTACTTTCTTTTTTTAATTTTTCAACATTCATTTTTATAAGATTTGAGTTCCAGATTTTTCTCTCTCCCCCCCCTGCTTTTCCCCCCTCCCCAAGACTGCAAGCAATCTAATATAGGATATACATATACACTCATATTAAACATATTTCCACATTAGGCATGTTGTAAAAGAAGAATCAATACAAAAGGGAAAAACCATAAGAAAGAAAAAACAAAAACTTTTTAAAAGTGAAAATAGTATGCTTCAATCTGCATTCAGACTCCATCAGTTCTTTCTCTGGATGTGGATAGCATTTTCCATCACAAGTCTTTTGGAATTGTCTTGGATCTTTGTATTGCTGAGAAGAGCTAAGTCTATCAAAGCTGATCATCACACAACGTTGCTGTTACTGCTTACACTGGATCTCTTGGTTCTACTCACTTCACTCAGCATCAGTTCATGTAAGTATTTCCAGGTTTTTCTGAAATCCATCTGCTTGTCATTTCTTATAGCACAATAGTATTCCATTACATTCACATGCCACAACTTGTCCAGATATTCCCCAACTGATGGACATCCCCTCAATTTTGAATTCTTTGCTACCACAAAAAGAGCTGCTACACATATTTCTGTATGTGTAGGTCCTTTTCCTATTTTTATGGTCTCTTGAGGATACAGACCTGTTAGTGGTATTTCCGGATCAAAGGGTATGCACAGTTTTATAGTCCTTTGGGCATAGTTCCAAATTGCTCTCCAAAATGGCTGAATCAGTTTACAACTCCACCAACAATACATTAGTGTTCCAATTTTCCCACATCTCCAAAGTTTATCATTTTTCTCTTCTGGGATATTGGGAGAATTAAATGAGATAATATCTGTAAATTGCTTTGTAAACCTTAAATAACTATATAAATGTTAGTTATTATTATTATTAATATTAGCTAGACAGTGCATTCTCTTCCCAATAAGAGAAACTACTTGAGCTACCAAAGCAATATCCAAGGGTAATTTGGTAAATGTGAAAAGAACAAGGAAAGAGTTTAAAGGGGGTTGGACTAAGGTCTTTCCAAGTTTAATATTATATTCTTCTGTGATTTATCATGCAGATGTCAGATAGTGAATAATATGCAATCCACCCTCTACGAATAGGTGATCATCTCAAATATTCCTAGTTAAGTTAGCCATTCTGTAGATTATCCAGCCCCTTCTATTTTTCTTACCTCCTTCTTTGCTATAGTCCTGATTTGCTTTCCTTCTCTCTTGTATTTCAGAGAATCAGGGAAGAGTTTTTTTTTGTTTGTTTGTTTTTAAGGTGTTGATGTACACCTTAACCAAAAGTATATGCCTTGGGCATTTTAACCTGGGGCCTGACCTCTCAGCATTCAGTCATAGAGTAGGCATTCAACTATGGAACATCCTTATTAAGTGATCAAAATGAACAGATATGCAAGGTACTAACTGATGGAAGATAAATAAGGCACATTCTTGTCCTGCTTACATTTTAGTACTTCAAATATATTTTAAACATATAAATACACATGACTTAATCAAATAAATAGATAGTGAAATGACTTTAAACATGCATTGACACTTTCAACTAAATTGCCTTCATATAAAAGACAAATATTGATATTAATATTATTTGGAGAATGGCAACAATTAGGTGTGGATAATTTTATGGATTAAAACTAATTGCCACTGAACTATAAGCCATATTTATGCATTGTGAATTTTGCTAAATTAATTGCTTGCTTAGTTATATAATATAACATTCAAATGCCTTCGTTATCACTTATTATTCAGCTAGACTGGTTCTTGCCACATGGCTAAATTCTCCTTTTAATTACATTGCTTTCAACAATCCCAAACTGCTCAGTGATGATTCAAAAGCACACCCTTTTAACATTAGCATCCTCCAAGTGACATTCCAACTGCAGAGTGATCCCCATTAGTGAAAAATTTAAATGACAGATCAAAATGATAGGGAAAAAACATTTGACAAAATTAGATTGCAGTGCATTAGCAACAGCTTGAATACAAAGTAGTCATTGAGACCGTCTATAAGAAGAAAGGCACATGGCAAGTCTCAGAGCAAGAATGATGGAGTAGCCTGGTGATTTTCCTATTTCCATTGCATGCTGCATCTTTTTCTTATTGTTATTCTTTCTTCTGTCTCCATACTAATTTTGATCTGTTTTCTAACATTTGGTGTTTTTACTGGACATAGACAACTGATTCAGGAATGCCTCCCCTATTAGTGATGAGGTTTTCCTGCCTTTGAAATGTAATCAATTTCCTTTTTGTGATGACATCCAGAGCTCATTATGCTCAGCACCTCCCAATTCTTTTCTTAGAGGAGTCCATGATGTAGAGGGGTGAGGCTTCTGTGTACTTTACATGTCTTTGGCTTCTCACATTCTTATTCCTGACCCCCATCTTATTTGTAAAATGAATCCATCAGAGACCAGAGTCTTAAGATGGTGAAAAGGAACAGAGAGGTTTTAATCTATAACAGTAGAGAGATTGTCCAGTCTGAGGCAGTCATGGACAAGTAAAAGTGTCAGAGTAAATTATAGTGATTTCCTTTTTGTGTGGTATAAAGAACCCATAGGGTTTGATAGTCATGTCATGAAAGGCGAGTCTTGGTTGTGCACAGCCGCAAGTCCCATTGTAAGTCATGTATTCTGAAAGTAAGGTGTGAATTATAACCCTACTATTTAAAAGAAAGATGGTTTTGTAAGCTTTCCAACTGACAATGGAGTCTGTCTCCTCATCTATGCACAAGCTATACTCCATACCTGGAATGCTCTCCTTTCTCAGGGAAGAGAATTCACCTCTTAGCAACCCTTTGTTGTTGTTCATTCATTTTGATTGTGTCCAACCCCATTTGAGGTTTTCTTGGCAAAGATCCTAGAGTGGTTTGCCATTTCCTTCTCTAGCTCACTTTAAAAATGAGAAAACTGAGACAAATGGGGTTAAGTAACTTACCCAGGATCACACAACTAGTAAGTGTCTGAGGCTGGATTTGAACTCAGGTCTTCCTGACTCCAGGTCCAGTGCTCTATCCACTGCACCACCACCTAGTTGCCTGGCACATGGTACTGCTTCTTAATGCTTGAAAACTGAATTAGAAAGAAAGGACACTGGCAAAGAAGCATCTCCGCTAGGTGAGTGAAAGTGGTTAGGGAATCTCCTCAGACCAGCTTCACACATTATAGGGATCTCTATGCCCACATCCCCTCCCTCCACTCACGGTTCACCAACTACCCCAACTCTTACCTTATGGCCCCTCTGAGTCAGAGATGACCTGTGACCTATTGAGACTATTTTTTCATAAGCATTGTGCCACAGAAGAAAGGCATCTGATACCCAAATCAAAAACAAAAGGCACAGTCCTTGTGTATAAACAAGGACTGTGTAAAGACCTGCTGTAAAGTCATTTTTGTGACACCAGAATTCTCTTTTTCTAATAGAATGTAAGTAGACTCACAAATTCCTAGATGAAGTAACGATCCCTAGTCTTTTCATATGCATCATAGATTAATTTATGCCGGCATCATGGGGCCAATAAATCTGCTCAGCCGAGAAGCTGTTAGCTAGCCTAGCAGCCAGCCTTTGTTCAGAGAAATGAAAACTAAAAAAAAACCCACAAATGATGGTTCTCTCCTCAAATACCTTTTATCTACAAAATAGAAATAATAACCCCCATCATCATTGTCATCTTCATCATCAATTAGTCTTATTGAAAGCCCTCCTAGGGATATGTCATAGTCCATATATGGTGCTTGCACAACTCAGAATTGATGAGATGGATCCATGAATCAGTCCAGCTTGTGCTTCACAAATGCAAGATAATATTACAATACCCTGAAGTCAGGAGGACCTGAGTTCAAAAATGACCTCAGACACTTACCAGTCATGTGACTCTGGACAAGTCACTTACCCCCCAATTGCCTCAAAAAAAAATAGATAATATTACAATAGCAGAAAAATAAAAGGTTTGTTTGGGTTGTTGTAGTTTTGGTTCAGTTTAGGTTGGGGGGGGGGAGTTGGTGGGTTGGGGTTTTTTGGCCCAGATCTATGATTTCACTGGTATGATGACCTCCTTCTGCCAATGTAGGTCAGAGTCTTAGAAAGCTACCTGGAGCACTAAGAAATTAAGAGACTTACCCAGGGCCTCAGACCACAGGTATCAGAGGTAGAATATGAACCCAGATCTTCCTGATTTGAAAACCTGCTTTCTATCCACTATGGCTAAAAGAAAAGGGGGAAACATGAGATCTTTTCACTCAACTAAAACTTCTCTCTCCAAAGTTAACAGTGATCTCTTAAATAGATCAGTAAAGATACACTAATAAATCAAAATAGTCCAATGCTCTATTCTCTTTTCTGATCCTTCTTGATCCCTCTCAAGCATTTGATACATTTATCACCTCCTCCTGGATTTCGTCTGTCCTCCCAGTTTGCATAACTCTGCTCTTTCTTGGTCCACGTCTTACTTATATAATCACTCAGTTTCTTTTGGCTCTTCATCCATATAAAAAGCCCTAATTATGTGTTTTCCCCCACACAAAGCCCCTTCCTCTTCTCCCTCTACATTCTCTTATTTGATGACCTCATCAATTCCCATGTATTTAACCACTCCATGAAAATTACCCTCAGATCAATATATCCACCCTCAGTCTCCTTCCTGAGCCCTACTCCCATGTCACTAACTCCCAATTCAAAATGAATGTCCAGGGGCAGCTAGGTGGCAGAGTGAATAGAGCACCGGCCCTGGAGTCAGGAGGACCTAAGTTCAAATGCAGCCTCAGACACTTAACACTTACTAGCCGTGTGACCTTGGGCAAGTCGTTTAACCCCAATTGCCCTGCCTTCCCCCCCTCTAAAAAAAGCAATAAATAAATAAATAAATAGATGGATGGATAGATGGATGGATGGATGTCCAAAGACATATCCATCTTAAAATATCCAGAGCAAAACTCATCTTTCTTCTCAAATCTCCTTTTCTTCTGAATTTCTCTATTTTTGTTGACAGCTCCACCAAATGTAGAGTTCTCTTCCTAGGTTTACAGCCTTGGTGTTATCTTAATCCTTGACACTCTTCCTCATGCCACAAATCTTGCCATTTCTACTTCCCAGTGTTTCTCCCATCCATCTTCTCATTGCTCCCACAGCTGCCACCTTAGTTCTTACCCTCATAACCTGAACCATTTCAATGGCCTCCTTCTTGAGCTCCTTGCCTCAAGTATCTTCCAGCTCGAATCCTCCATATAACAGCCACTGCTTATTTTTTTAGCTGCAGATTGGACCATGCCACTCCCCTACTCAATAAACTCCAGTAACTTCCTATTTACACTAGGAAGAAATATAAATTGTTCTGCTTTGCTTTTAAGACTTTCTACAATCTAGCTTTACCCTACTTTTTCTTTTTTCTTTTCTTTTTTTGGAGGGCAGTTGGGGTTAAGCAACTTGCCCAAGGTCACACAGCTAGTTTTTGCGTTAAGTGTCTGAGGTCACATTTGAACTCAGGTCCTCCTGACTCCAGGGCCAGTGCACCACTTAGCTGCCCCTTAATCTACTTTTTCTAGCTTTATTATACTTTACTTGCCGTTCCACACAACACCAATAACATAGTGAATTGGGCACTGGGTCTGGAATCAGGAAGACCTAAGTTCAAATCTAGCCCTAGATACTTACTAGCTGTGTGACCCTGGGCACATCACTTAGCTTCTATTTGCCTCAGTTTCCTCAACTGTAAAATGGGAATCATAATAGCACCTACCTCCCCAGGATTATTGTGAGGATCAAAGGAGACAATGCCAATGAAAATGCTTAGCATAATATCTGGCATGTAATAGGTGGTAAATAAGTACATATGTTGCCCTCCCCTCCCCCATACACTGTGGTTCAGCCAATCTGGCTTTCTTTCTATTTCTCACAAAGAGCACTCCATCTCCCACCTCTGCATGTTTTCTCTGGGAGTGCCCCCTGCCTGGCATGTTCTTCTTCCTCACCTCTCCCTCATAGATAGAATCCCTCTCTTCCTTCAAGATTTGGCTCAAACACCCCTCCTTCATGGAGCCTTTCCTGATTTCCTAAATACTAGTTTTCTTCCTGACTAAACTAGGCCTTATTTATTTTCTCTTTCTTTTGTATATGCTTATATAGTGCATGCTATTTCCCCTGTTAAAGTAAACAGGGAATGTTCTTTTGTCTGTATATCCCCAGTACTCAGTATAGCACTTGACACATAAGAACTGCTCATTGATCAATGTTCATTGACTAAGTGATGTCATTTATTTATGTGTCCCATCTCTGATACACACTGGCACTGGTTCTGCGACTAGAAACAAGTCATTCAACGTATCAGCACCTGAGGATATTCCCTAAAACTATAAGTTTCAGGGCAGGTCTGAATGGTAGAGGAGGCAGCTAGATGGCAAAGTGGTTAGAATGCTGGACCTGGAGTTCTAAGTTCAAATATGTCCTCAGACACCAATTGTGTGATCCTGGACAAGTCACTTATCCTTTGTCTGACTCAGTTTCCTCATTAGTAAAATGGGGTGTACACACACACACACATACATATACATATGCATAGGGCAACTAAGTGGTACTGTGGATAGAACACCTGGCCTGGAGTCAAAAAGACCTGAATTCAAATCCAGTCTCAGACTTTACTGGCTCTATGACCCTAGGCAAGTCACTTCACCTTGTTTGCCTCAGTTTCTTCATCTGAAAAGTGAGCTAGAGAAAGAAACGGCAAACCACTCCAATATCTCTGCCAAGAAAACCTCAAATGGGATCACGAAATCAGACATGACTGAAATAACTGAACAACATATACATACAGTATATATATACATATATACACACACACATACATAATATATATTCACTTTATGTTTACAAAGTACTTTACATATAAAGTATATTCCACTTTACATATAAGAAAAGGACAGAAGAAAGGGAGGGAGGGAGAGAGAGAAAAAGAAAGAAAGGGAAAGAAAGAAAGAAAGAAAGAAAGAAAGAAAGAAAGAAAGAAAGAAAGAAAGAAAGAAAGAAAGAAAGAAAGAAAGAAAGAAAGAAAGAAAGAAAGAAAGAAAGAAAGAGAGAGAGAGAGAGAAAGAGAGAGAGAGAGAGAAAGAGAGAGAGAGAAAGAGAGAGAGAAAGAGAGAGAGAAAGAAAGAAAGAAAGAAAGAAAGAAAGAAAGAAAGAAAGAAA
>NW_027185903.1:11501775-11664975 GCF_028583685.1 Petaurus breviceps papuanus
GGAAGGAAGGAAGGAAGGAAGGAAGGAAGGAAGGAAGGAAGGCAAAACCCAGGAGGTAGATTGAAGAAGATGAGTCCCCTTCCCACTGCTACATCTCATATATACAAGGACCCCTTTAGACTATCCATAGTCTTTCCTTCCCATTCAATGCTATCCTTGAGGTTGATTCTAACCTGATAATTCCTAGATCAAGATTTGTGGGGAGGAAGGTAAACACACAAAGTGATATGGTGGCTAAAGAGACATTCCTGGTGATCAAGCTACTCTACCATTTTGTACTATTTGCATGTTTATCATCTTTCTTAGTTCCAAATATTTATTTATTTCTGTTTACTCTCTTACCTTTTTATACTGGCATATTTTGCTTCAAAATATATTCCTCTGACTACTTACAGAGGTTAAAAGCAAACTTTAACATTCATTTTCACAATCATGTTTTTTTCCTCTTTTCATTCAGATGATGACTTGCAGCTTTCCACTTCCCTCTTCCAGGACCTGTGTAATTGTATCTTTGTGGAATAGCAATGGATGTTTCTGTGATGTTTATTTTCACACACACACGTTTATTGATTAGCACCCTTATTTTAATTTATACCTGTTTGTTTACCCCTGTCCAGTTCTTTATTAATTGCTAGCAAAGTGAATAAGAGAAGGTATGGGTCCCCAGATTCACCGTTAAGAAAAGTAACTTCTGACAAAGTTCTTATATATAACTTCTTATTTTGTACCACAAGCCCCTTGCCTTCCTTCCTGTCACCCTACCCAAATCTTTTTGCAACATGCCAGAGTAAAGGGGGAAACTAAACTTATATAATTTTCAGGATACTCCTACCATGAAGAATCAGCAAATAGCTGATGATCTTTTTTCCATGTTAATGCTAACAATGGCTCTGTAGTGCTAAATAGTCCCATCACAGAGTCGTGAGCTCTTTCATTTGGGTTAGAAAGTGCTTAAAATAACAATGTAAATGAAATGACTTGATCATCATTTTAGTTACAAAAAAAAAATAAGGAAGTGAGATGATTTATGCATAGGCATCAGTCTTTTTAGGCATGTCTCCTGACAAGTAGTGGAATGGTTTCAGATCCCCCTAAAAGGAAGAAGTGGGGTGTCTGCCTGCCTTTCACTCACTCCCATTTACCCTGGCTCTGGTGTTTAAAAAAGAAAAACAACTGAGCATTCAATTGAGAATCAAGTCTTATGAAATTCATGTTGATAGGGAGCCTGCATTCTGTGGTCAATTTCTCAGAAAGACTCTGAAATATGGACCCCATCAGCATATTTCTTTCTAGGTGAATCACCAAAATAGTAGGCAACTGTCATCCCTCAAAGCGTCTTCAAGAAAATGCAATTAACTAGTAATTTTCCTTGATTATTTCACCCATCTACATAATTAAACATTCTTAACATACTTATTTCATAGCATTCCACAAAGCATGATAACACTGCACCACCTTCTACTAATGATAATATAATTAATTGACTGCCAGTTTCACATGCTTTGATGTATTCTCACAAAGACTATCATGTAATACAAGTCTAATGTGGGTTTCCATAAGATGATAATACGCCTTTTTCCTTTTAGAGATCAGTGGTCACACAGTGGGAATACCCTGAAAGGTTTAACTCCTTTTAAGGGAAGAATAAATAAGTTCATATGAATAAACAAACAACCCAAAGATTTTTTGCAAGTTAGTAACCAGGAGTATTGCCATTTTTTCACATTTCACAATATAAAGTTTAGCCTAACCCTGTTAAGTAGGTTCTATGCCATGACCTCAAAAAGCCATCTCTTCCTTCTGAAATTCAACAGCTGTTTTTTTTTTCCTTTGAATTCCCTCCTACGACAAAATCAGCCTGGGAGACATTTGAGTACCAAAGTGAGTAAATGCTCTGTATCGTAAAGATGATTTTATCGGAGTTGTGTGGTAAAAGGCAACTTCCCCATCCTTATGACAGTTTCCCTCTGCACGGAATAAAACATAGGCTTACTGCATTTTTTAAACAAAATATTTCCAAAATTAGCTGCTTTTTTCTCTTTTTTGTAGTTTCAATTTAGACCTGCTCACCTGAAGAACTCTGCCATCAAATGGTAGACCAGACATGAAGATAGCCTTAAATGAGCCTGCACTGCCAAAGTGAAATTAATGTCAGAAATTAGGTCACCCATGAGATTATAACATCACAGATGAACTTTTTTTTAAGTACTTTCAAAGCCATGTTGGACTTTCTATCAGAAAATGGACAAGAGAGAAACTGGCCTTCAACATAATAGTCTTTTATTGGGGCAGAATTTATCTGAGTTATTTCCACCTGAAAATCATTGCAACGAAACTCAAGAGGAATACAAAAGGAACAGAGATAAAGGCTATAGTGACTGTGATTTCAGTGCTATAAGGGACTCCTAGGAGAGTAAACTCCCTCCACCAAAATAGGTCAGCACCTGCCCTTTCCCTAATAGTCTTAAAGAGTTGCCTAATTTGGAAGTATTCCAAAGGACTATAAAAATGTGCTTACCCTTTGACCCAGCAATACCACTTCTAGGGCTGTATCCCAAAAAGATCATCCAAGTGGGAAAAGAACCCACACGTACAAAAATATTTATACCAACTCTTTTTGTGGTGGCAAAGAATGGGAAATTGAGAGGATGTTAATCAATTGGGGAATGGCTGAACAAGTTGTGGTATAGGAATATAATGGAATACTATTGTGCTATAAGAAATGATGAACAGGCAGACTTCAGAAAAACTTGAAAAGACATATATGAACTGATGCTAAGTGAGGGGAGCAAAACCCACAAAACATTACACCAAGTTACAGTCACATTGTGTGATGACTAACTTTGTTAGACTTGGCTCTTCTCAGCAATACAAGATTCTAAGACAACTCATGATGGAAAATGCTATCTACATCTGGAGAAAGAATTATGGAGTCTGAATACAGATTGAAGCATACTATTTACTCTCTCTTTTTGGTTTTGTTTTGTTTCTTCTTTCTCATGGTTCATTCCATTGGATATAATTCTTCTTTGCAACATGACTAATATGAAAATATGTTTAATGTGAATGTATATGTAGAGCCTGTATGAGATTGCATGCTGTCTTGGGGAGTGAAAGGTGAAGGAGGGGGAGAAAATGTGGAACTCAAAACCTTGTGGAACTGAATGTTGTAAACTCAAAATAAATAAATAATTAAAAAAAAAAAAAGACTTGCCTAGAGCACTCAAAGGTCATGTGATTTGTCCAAGGTAACACACTCAGTATGTAACAGAGGCCAAACCTGAACATCTTCCTGACTTTGAGGTTAACTCTCTAACCATAATACCACACTGCCTCTGCTAAATATAAATACTTATACTGCACCACAGTGACATACACATATCATGAGCCTGTAGCTTTCTTAATCCCTTTTAGAGTGAGGCCAACAAAGATAGACACTTTGAGTACTCAATGTTTAATATACAAATTGGCTTTCTAAAATATAATAGAAAGAATAACAACAATAATAATAATAGCTAATATTTATTTCATGTTTTAAAATTTGCAAAGTGCTTTACATAAACTATCTCAACAGTAATAATATTTTATTTATATGATATTTTACCTTGAAGACATTTTAATGTTATATTCTTTTATCAACTCAAATTTTTGATGATGTAGGACAAAGGGAAAACTCATTTCATGTAAAAAAATGGTCATATAAATAAGAACTAATACCAGGGTTAATGGATGATAGAGCTATTTAAAAATACAGGAAGAATTTTTTATTTTATCAAGATGGAGAAATCTTTGAGTGCAAACTCCATCCATCGATCACAGCCTGTCTATGACTTAGTACATAAGTTAAAGTGAGGTCCTTGAGAAACATGAAGAGAAAGTGATTTGACCAGGTTCATACAACTATTCAGTTTCAGAGGTTGGATTTGAACCCAGGTCTCCCTTCAAACACAGCACTTTATACACTACACCAAACTACCCCATATATATATATAACAACAATCTCTAATGAATCTTGTTATATTGGGGGGGGTGTAATTTGGGCCATAGAATGTTCAATAAACATTTATTAAATGCCCTCTATGAATGAAACTGTGAACAATAACATTCTGGGAGGAAAGTAGATATGTTGTTTTTGTCGTTCAGTCATGTCTGACTCTTTATTATCCCATTGGAGAATTTTCTTGGTAAAGATACTAGAGTGGTTTGCTATTTCCTTCTGAAGCTTATTTTACAGATAAGGAAACTGAGGCAAACAGAGTTAAGTGACTTGCCCAGTGTCACACAGTCACACAGTGTCTGAGGTCAGATTTGAACTCAAGTCTTCCTGACTCCAATCCCAGCATGCTATCTACTGCACCACCTGGCTGTGAGGAAAGTAGAGCAAGTATTATTGCATTCTACAAGTAAGTCATACAGTAGATAGAGCGTTGGGTCTAGAATCAGGAAGATTTGAATTCAAATCTGCTCTCAGACATTCACTAGCTGTATGACCCAGGGTAAGTCACTTAATCCCATTTGCCTCAGTTTCCTCATCTGAAAAATGATCTGGAGAAGAAAATGGCAAACCACTCCAATATCTTTGCCAAGAAAATCCCAAATGGGGTCATGAAGAGCCAGGCTCAACTGAAACAACTGAACAGTACAGCTAACAAAACTGTGTCTCCGAGAGACTAACTGTGTTTGTGGTCATACCTCTAGCAAATTCAGATAAGAAATCTGAACCCACATAGCCAAGTCTACCAGTGTCTACTACCCCACACTGCTTTCAAAATCCATACAACAGACTTTTTCTCAAGTATAGACAGACAAGATGGCCAGTGAAGTGCTTTCAGACTCTTACATTATATAAATATTATGTTATAATGGAGTGCAACTATAATTCCCACTGATTTTTACTTCTTTGTAGTTCTATGTATTTGTTCTCTTTTTATTTATTCTAATACATTTCTATGTGTTTCTGTTGTCTCCCCCACTGGAATGTAAACTCCTTGAGAGAAAGGATTGTTTTATTTATTTTATTGGTATCCCCAGTATCTAGAACAGTGCCTAGCACATAGTAAGTCCTTAATAAATGCTAGTTGATTGATTGAGTTTATGGATGGAGAAATTGAAAATCAGAAAGGCCAAGGCAGGACTTGCTCAAGATGATTGATGGATTTTATTGATGGAGAAGTTGAGGCCTAGAGAGACTAAGGGGAAAATTTTCCCAAGACCTGTCCACTGACAACCAGTTAATGGTAAAACTGGAACTAGAATCCAGTCTCCTGACTCCTCGATCACTAAACCATGCTACCTAATTCCTGATCTACTGATGTGTCTATCCATTATAGTCACCACATCCCCATAGTTTCAGGTGCCAAAATGAAGACTCAAATGATGCCTGCCTCCAGCTTTCAAAAACCACAGGTCAATTTGCCTCATGTTTCTTTTAAGTTGGTTTCTGGCACAAGAGGGCCAACCAAGCTTGTGCCAAGACTTTCTGTTTGCATTATTTTATTTTACTTTAAATTAAAACATACTCTCACAAGCAATGTTACTGTAACATCACTTATCCAAGCAAACCCTTTATCTGTGCATGGGATTAATAAAAATTAGGCTTTGCCATTCTTTAAATACCCCATTACTGAATGTTGCTGATTCTCCCCTGTCATTAGCCATAAACCACCTGGGATTTTACAGCTCTACTACATACCTCTGACTGCTTCCCAAGAATAAAGGTGCTTGGGAGCAATGGAGGACCTATTAAAGTCATGCAGTCAGAACACCAGGTACATGCTCCAGAACATTTTGTCTTTAGATAGCAGGTTGGTCTTTTCCAAAGCTAACTCGCCATGCTTCTATGACTCTGAACAGTAGCCACCCAGAAGGCACAATCATAGCTAACAACAAGGAGTACACATTCCCTGCCCCCACACTTCAGTATGCTCTGCTTTTTAAAGAAGGAAGCCATAAAGAAAGATTGCCTAAAAAGATACTCTCCACGTCAGGATGACTACCAGTTGGTTCCTAATTGGAGGCTCTATGGCCAGCTCAGATTGCACTAAAACAGATTTTTACATAGACACAGTACCATGCCTCCTGGAAAAGTCGCAGTTCACAGTTCTTCAATGATTATTTTGCACCTAGATATAAAATATATGTCAATAACAAGTTAATCAAAAGACAGTTATTAAGTGCTACTACAGATGAGGCACTGTGCTAAATGCTGGGGGAAAGAAAGATTTCAACCCCCTCAGAATGGTGCATTTCTTTGAGGAAGTGGTTGGAGGAGGAGGGCAGTCAAAATGAACATGTTGGTGGGGGAGGGGGTTGAATACATTTCTATAAAATGTTATTTTAGAATGAGTCAAAACACATTTTAAAAAAGAATATTTCTGCCAAGATGGCAGAGTGAGACAGAAACCCTCTGAAACCCTCCCAAATTCCCCTCCAAACAACTAGAAAACTGCCTCAGAATTGATCTAGGAGCAGGGAAGCAGCTTACCAGCTTGGCAGTAAAGATCTGTCTCATTGGGATGGGAGGGGAGGGAGGGCCCAGAGCAGCAGCAGCCATACTCAAGGCAGGGGCTCTGCAGCAAGGCTCCAATCCTGAGGCAATCCACCAGGGAGGCCCTGCCCTCCTGCAAACCAGCAGCTCCCTAGCAAGTAAGCAATCTGTGCAGGGCAGCAAGATCCTTCCCCAGCAACCTGACCCCCAGCACAAGCCACCAGAAAGGCTTTGATGCCATTGCTGACCAGTGGTAAAGCCCTGTCCCTGGACTGGCCAACAATGAGACCCTGATCCCGGGGCTTACCGACAGAGAGACATTGTTTCCATAGCAATGCAGCAGTAAGGCTCCACCTCTGGAGCAAGCCAGCAGCTAAACTCCACACCCAGGGAAGTCCAAGATGAGTGTCCCACCCCACCCTCAGTATAAGCCAGAAGGAAAGCCTACCTTCCAGAGAAAGCAAGTAGCTACATCTTAAAGCCCAGTGAAAACCAGCAATAAGACGCAAAGCCCCAGCACAAAAAAGCTATGAACAGTGTAGGACGAAAGCCCAACTCTCACATAAAAAACACCAAGTCACAAAAAAGGCAGAAAAAAATGATCAAAAACAAAAAAAAAGTGCTTGACTACAAAACTTGCTACAGTGATAGGGAGAATCAAAGCATAAACTTAGAAGAGGACAATAGTGGCAAAATGTCTACATGCAAAGCCTCAAAAAAATGTAATTTGGTCTCAGGCCCAAAAAGAATTCCTGGAAGAGTTTAAAAAGTATTTTCAAAAGCAAATTAGAGAAGTAGAAGAAAAATTGGGAAAAGAAATGAGAATAATGCAAGGGAATGATGAAAAAAAGGCAATAGCATGGGGAAAGACATACAAAAATTTACTGAGGGAAAAAACTTCCTAAAAAATAGACTTGTCCAAATGGAAAAGAAAGCGCAAAAACTCACTGATGAAAATAATTCTCTAAAATTTAGAATTGAACAAGTGGAAACTAATGACACCATGAGACATCAAGATATGATAAAACATTCAGAATTAGATTGGAGCAAATGGAAGCTAATGACTTTATGAGAAATCAAGATGCTGTTAAACAGATCCAAACAAATGAAAGAATAGAAGGCAATGTGAAATATCTCATGGGAAAAACCACTGACCTGGAAAATAGATCCAGGAGAGATAATTTAAAAATTATTGGACTGCCTGAGAGCCATGACCAAAGTAAGAGCCTGGAAAGCATCCTCCAGGAAGTTCTCAAAGAAAACTGCCCTGATGTTTTAGAACCAGAGGGCAAAATAGAGGTTGAAAGAATCCACCAATCACCTCCTGAAAAACATCCCCAAAAGAAAACTCCTAGGAATGTTATAGCCAGGTTCCAGAATTCCCAGATTAAGGAGAGAATATTACAAGCAGCCAGGAAGAAACAATTTGAATATTGTGGAAACACAATCAGGATAACCCAGGATCTGGCAGCTTCTACACTGAGGGATTGAAGGGCCTGGAATGTGATATTCCGGAGGTCAAGGGAGCTGGGATTAAAACCAAGAGTCACCTACCCAGCAAAACTGAGTATCATGTTTCAGGGGAAAATATGGTCATTCAGTGGAATACAGGACTTTCAAGCATTCTTGCTGAAAAAACCAGAGTTGAATAGAAAATTTGACATTCAGATACAAGAAGCAAGAGTAGCACGAGAAGGTAAACAGGGAAAAGAAATCATAAGGAACTTATCAAAGTTTAACTATTTTTTTTTAAGCAATCGGGGTTGAGTAGCTTGTTTGGGGTTGCATGGCTGGTTGTTGTTTCTGGGTGTGGTGCTGGGTGTCTGGGCCCAGATTTGGTCCGGGTCGTCCCGGCACTGGAGCCGGTGCTCTTGCTCGCTGAACCACCTGGCCAAAGTTGAACTATTAACATTCCTACATGGAAAAACAATAATTGTAACCTATGAAACTTTTCTCAGTAGTTGAAGGGATTAGAAATATATACATATGTCTTTATATGAGGGTATTCGGGCATATGAATACATATGTGAATGTGTGTATATACGTTTACAGGTATACATAGATAGAGGGCACGGGACCAATTTAACAGGAAGGGATGATACTTAAAAGGTGAAATTAAGAGGTGAGAGGAATATAATGAGAGGAGATGGGGAGAGACAGAGTGGGGCAAACTATCTCATACAGAAGAGGCAAGGGAAAATGGTTACAATGGAGGGGAAGAATAGGAAGGCAAAAGGGAATAGGTCAACCTTATTCCTATTGAATCTGGCTTGAGAAGGGAGGGAAATACACACTAAATAGGGGATTTCACCCTCCAGGAGAATAGGGGGGGAAGGGGATGTGAGGGGGGATGATGGAAGGGAGGGCAGGCTGGGGGGGAGGGAAGTTGGAAGCACCCACTTTTGAAAAGGGACAGGATCAAAGTAGAGAATAGAACAAGTTTGAGGTGGGATAGGAGGGAGGGAAATATAGTCAGTCTTTTACAATACATCTACGTTATTGTTTTGCATTAGCCACACATGTACAACCTATACTGAACTGCTTGTGCCCCCAGTGGGGGTGAGTGGCAGGGGGGGGAAGGGAATGAATCTGGAATTGAAAGTTTGAATCAAATATTCAAATATATATATATATATATATATTTGTGTGTGTGTGTGTGTGTGTGTGTGTGTGTGTACTATTATTAATACCATCTTACATGTAATTAAGAAAAAAGATATACAGGCACTGAGGCATAGAGATCCACTGGAAAAGTTGAAACATGTATGGGAGAAAATATGGGAGAGAGCAGATTGGAGGTGGGGATATCCTGTGGGACTGCTGTTTTGGGGGGATGGGTGGGGGGAAAACGGGGAGAAAATTTGTAACTCAAAATCTGGCGGAAATGAATGATGTAAATCAGCAGTTAATAAAGCATTTAAATTAAAAAAAAATAAGATATGATAAAACAAAATTTTTTTTATTTTAAAAATAGAAGAAAATGTGTAATTTCTAAAGCAACTGACCTAGAAAATAGATCCAGGAGAGATGATAAAATAATTATGGGACTTCCTGAAAGTCATGAGAAAAATAAAAGCCTGGGTAATACCTTTCAAGAAAATATCAAAGAGAACTGCCTTGATATATTAAAACCAGAAGCAAAATAGAAATTAAAAGAATTCACTGATCACCATCTGAAAGAAATCCCAAAATAAAAACTCCTAGGAACATCATAGCCAAATTCCAGAGTTCACAGACCAAGAATAAATATTACAAGCAGACAAAAAGAGATTATTCTAATATTGTGGTTTTACAGTAAGGATTACACAGGATTTGGCGATTTCCACAGTAAAGAACCAGAGGATTTGGAATATGATATACTGGAAGGTAAAGGAGCTAGGATTACAACCAAGGTTAGGATTACTACCAAGCAAAACTAAATACAATCTTTTGGGGGGGAAGGGGGAGGCAATATTTAACAAAATAGAGGACTTTCAAGCATTTCTAATTAAAAGACCAGAGATGAAGAAAAAATTTTACCTCCAAACACCAGACTCATTGGAAACATAAAAAGATATAAAAAAAAAGAAACAAGAGAAAACATATGAAATTTAGTAAGGTTAAACTGTTTATATTTCAATATGGCAAGATAATATTTGTAACTGTTAATAACTTTATTACTATAAGAGCAATTAGAAGGAGTATATGTAGACAGAGGGTTTGGGTATAAGGAGACTTTGAAGGGATGATAACACCCCCCCCCCCAAAAAAAAGCAAATAAATAAAATGGTGAGAAAAAAAATTGCACTGGTAAAGAAGTTGAGAGGAGATTGAATGAGAGTAAATTTTCCCATCATGAAAAAACTATTATAATGGAGAGGAACATAACAGGGGCGGGGGGTGAGGGGGAGGAATGGCAGGCAAAACAAACTTTGGTCTCAATAAAATTAGCTCAAAGAGAGAATAGCATGCACACTCAGTTGGATATAGATATCTATCTTACCTTATAAGGAAGTAAAAAGGGTTGGGTATAATGGAAAGGGAAGGAAGAAATTATAAAAGGGAGCACATATTGAGGAAGGCAGTGATCAGAAGTAAAACACTTGTGAGGAGAGGAAAGTGGGTTAAGAGAGGAGGGTGGGGATAAGCAAGTAAAAAATAGCATCAAGGGAAATTCACAGTTAGTTATAACTATAAATGTGAATGGGATGAACTCACCCATAAAACAGAAATGGATAGCAAAATGGATTAAAAACCAGAATTCTACAATATGTTGTTTACAAGAAACACATTTGAAGCAGAGATTCACACAGGGTAAAGGCAAGGGGCTAGAGCAGAATCTATTATGTTTCAGCAGAAGCAAAAAAAACATGAGTAGCAATCATGATCTCAGACAAAGCAAAAGCAAAAAATAGATCTAATTAAAAGAGGTAAAGAAGGAAACTATATCTTGCTGACAGGTACCATAGATAATAAAGTTATATCAGTACTACATATATATGTATCAAATAGTATAGCATCTAAAGTTTTCAATGAGTTACAGGAGGAAATAGATAACAAATTATACTAGTGGGGGACCTCAACTTCCCCCTGTCAGAACTAGATAAATCTAACCAAAAAATAAATAAATAAGAAAGAAGTTAACGAAGTTAATAAAATTCTGGAACAGTTAGGTATGATAGCTCTGTGGAGAAAATTGAAGGGAAAAAGAAAGGAATACACAGTATATGACAAAAATTGACCATGTATTAAGACATAAAAACCTAACAACCAAAGGAAGGCAGAAATAGCAAAAACATACCTTTAAGATCATAATGCAATAAAAACTCCATTCAATAATGTATAGTGGAGAAAGAATAAAAATAAATTGGAAATTAAATCATCTAATCCTAAAAAAAAAGTGGGTCAAAGAAGAAATCATTGAAACAACAGATAATTTCATTAAAGAAAATAACAACAAGGGTGGCTAGGTGATGCAGTGAACAGAGCACCAGCCCTGGAATCAGGAGGACCTGAGTTCAAATCTGGCCTCAGACACAGCACACAAAAAAAAAAAACTAGCCATGTGACCTTGGGCAAGTCACTTAACCCCAATGGCCCCCCCAAAAAAAGGCAAAAAAAAAAATTTTTAAAGGAAAGAAGAAAACCAAATTACTAGTATTAAAAACGAAAGGGATGAACTCACCACCAATGAAGAGGAAATTAAGATGATTGTTAGGGGCTATTTTGACCAATTATACACCAATATATTTGACAATCTAAATGAAATTGCTGAATATCTATAAAAATATATTCAGATTAAGACAGAAGGAAAAATAAAATATTTTAATAACCCAATCTTAGAAAAAGAAATTGGACAAGCCATCAATGAACTTTCTAAGAAAAAATCTGCAGGACCAGATGGATTCACAAGCAAATTCTACCAAACATTTAATAATGATTAATTCCAGTACTATATAAACTATTTGGAAAGATAGGCGGAGTCCTACCAAATTCCTTTTATGACACAAATATGGTGCTGATATCCAAATCAGGAAGGGTCAAAACAGAGAAATAAAATTCTAGACCAATTTCTCTAATGAATATTGATAAAAAATATTTTAAATAAAATACTAACAAAGAGATTACAACAATATATGATAGGGATCATATACTATGATTGGGTGGGATTTATACCAGAAAAGCAGGGATGGTCCAATATTAGGAAACGGTTAGCATAATTGACCATATCAATAACACAACCAACAGAAATCATATGATCATCTCAATAGATACAGAAAAAGCCTTTAACAAAATACACCACCCATTCCTATTAAAGACACTAGAGAGCATAGGAATGGAGTTTACCTTAAAATAAGTAATATTTATCTAAAACCATCATTCCTCAATTGATAAATGGTCAAAGGATAAGAACAAGCAGTTTTCAAAGAAATCAAAACTATCTATAGTCATATAAACAATGTCCTAGGGGCGTCCAGGTAGCACAGCGAGTAAGAGCACCGGCCCCAGTGTCAGGATGACCTGGGGATCGAATCCGGGCTCAGACACTTAGCACCCACCCAGAAACACCTGGCCTTGTAACCTTGAGCAAGTTACTTAACCCCAATTGCTTAAAAAAATGTTCTAAATAACTATTGATCAAAGAAATGCAAATTAAAACAATTCTGAGGTACCACCTCACACCTATCAACATAGCTGATATGACAAAAAAGGAAAATGTTGGCTGTTGGGGTGAGGGGGGGCACAGTATGAAAAAAACTAGGACACTCATGCATTGTTGGTGGAGTTAAGAACTGATCCCACCATTCTGGAGAGAAGTTTGGAACTATGCCCAAAGGAAAACTGTTCATACCCTTTGATCCAAAAATACCACTGCTACATCATATCCCAAAGACATGCAAAAAAAACGGAAAGGGACCTATTGTGTAAAAAAAAATTATAACAACTCTTTTTGTGGTGGCTAAAAATTGGAAATCAAAGTGATGATGCTCAGTTGGAGCTAAGCAAATTTTGGTATATGATTGTAATGGAATGTTATTGTGCTATAAGAAATGACAAGCAGGATAATTTCAGAATAACCTGGAAAGACTTACATTAACTGATGAATAGTGAAGGAAGCACAACCAGGAAAAGGTTGTTCACAGTAACAGCAACATTGTTTGATGAAAAATTGTGAATGACTTAGCTATTCTCAGCAATACAATGATTCAAAACAACACCAAAGGACTAATGATAAGCATACTAACTACTTCCAGAGAAAGAATTGATATTGATTGAATACAGACTGAAGCATGCTATTTTTCACTTTCTTTCTTTCTTTTTTCATTTGAGTCTTCTTGTACAAAATTACTAATATGGAAATGTTTTACACAATTGCACGTGTATAACCTTTATCTGATTGCTTACTGTCTCAGGAAGGAGGGAAGGATGGAGGAAGATAGAATTTAGAATTCAAAACTTTAAATAAAAAAATGTTTTTAAAAATTTTAAAGAATGTTCTAAACTACTATTCATGTTGCATTATCAAGTGTCACCTGTGATTTTCCTTTGAGTGAGTTATGAATCATCTTTATTTTCCATGTAGGAAAAAATACCACTCTTGCCCGGTACATCATGATAAAAGGGGCCAGGACAATTTGAAGCACTGTCTTGCAACTACCTGTTGAACTTTAGTTGACAAAACATAAAAATAACTGATATATAAATAGTACTTTAAAGAGTAAAAAACACCTTCCCTACATTATCTTGTGTGATCCTCACAAGTACATATGGTGGGTACTATTATTCCCATCTTACAGAGAAGAAAATTGAGGCTAGAGATTAAGTGACTTGTCGAGGGTCATCCAGCTAGGAAGTGGTGAAGGTAGAATTTGAAGCCAGGTTTTCACTGGCTGCAAGGCACACTATACTGTACCTGAAATCTGACCAGTAGAAAGCAAGTTTCACCCTTGGGAAGGTTGTTTTGGGTTTGTTTGGGTTTGGGGGGTTTTCTTTTTTTATCCTGATCTTTCTTTTGAAAGAAGACCCTTGGGGCAGATAGGTGGCACAGTGAATAGAGCACTGGCTGTGGAGTCAGGAGTACCTGAGTTCAAATTTGGCCTCAGACACTTAACACAAAAGCTAGCTGTGTGACCTTGGGCAAGTCACTTAACCCCAATTGCCCTCAAAAAAGCAAAAAAAAAAAAAAACAAAGAAGATCCTATAAGTTTTATGTGTCCTCCTTGCATATGAAGTAGAAGTTCCTCCAAAGGAGCATTATTTGTGGGATACTAAAAAGCTTCCCAAGAATATTTCTGCCACCCATCAGCAACAAGTGCTTGAAATTCCCATTATTAGAATCACTCATTATAGGGGCAGCCAGGTGGCTCAGCGAGTAAGAGCACCGGCTCCAGTGTTGGGATGACCTGGATCAAATCTGGGCTCAGATACTCAGCACCACACCCAGAAATAACTGGCCATGTAACCTTGAGCAAGTTATTTAACCCCGATTGCTTAAAAAAAAAAAAAAAGAATCACTCATTATGAACTTCTCAAATATGTGAATTTTAAGTAACATGTTGTACCTGAAAGAAGTAGCATATTATCTAATGCATTAGCAAAAATTAGTTTACCTGATTATATATTGACAATTATTGTCACCTAGCAGAAAGAAGAGGTCTGAAGGACTGTAGGACAAATCATGGAAATGTCAATGGGAGAGATACATAAAAAAGGTCAGAGGATGTGGCGAGGGAATTACCTGAATGAAGGCCCTGATTGCCCAGGTATTAGGATCAGCACTGGATACAGATGACAAGGGAAACCCAGAAGAACAATGAAATAAAGATGAGGTTAACAAAGACAAACTTTATTCATTTTCTGTGGGGAGAAACATGATTTTGATGTTTGCAGAAAGGCAGAGGGAAAAATCATCTGTTCCACCCACTCTTGCTAAGCAATGTTCCTGGAAGGGTCATTTGAATGGACCCAGACTAGTGACCAGGGCCATGATAGTAGTTAGATGGAATTTTCTCACCCCAACACAGATAGAAAACTGAGTACAGGGATCTGTACAAGGGTAATGCAGAAGCAAATGAATTCAAAAAACAAACTTTTGAAGTCTGACTAGTTTCAGTCATCAGTCTGACTCACAAAAGAGTTGAAATAGTCCAAGCATACAAACTGAAAGACCTGAGATCCCTTTCTCTGAATAGAAGGTGCTGCAAATCATATACAGTTCAGTGGAGATATAGAAGATGGCGTACAAAAGCAATACAGTGGAGAATCACCAGATAGCAATTCAGCAGAGATCCAGCAAAGATAGCATCATGGAAGAGTAGCATGTAGCACCTCAGCAGAAGAAATAACCCAGTAAAGAACATCAATAGCCTGTAGCACAGTGCAATAAGAGACAGAGGCAAAGAAAGGTTCCAGGTGTGACATAGTACCAGGAATACAAGTTAGCCTGGCTGCCTTTGTTCCCTATGTGCAAACCCTCTCCCACACATACCCCCTGGTCACATATGTTCCCTCTCCCACCAGTGGTATGGGAATTTGTGACAGCCTATGCCCTGTGGGTATGAAATTTTTTTTCCTTGTTTATCTTCTTCTCAATTAAATTCCTTTCCATTTGAACTAATGTGTCCTCTGATTTGTCTGATAAAAGAGAACATCATTAGATGCTTGTTTTCTGTGGTTTTGAATAAAGACTGGCCCAGAATGTGCCTTGAATCTAAGATGACTTTAAGCGAGCCCTCATGTGAGAAATCCCAGGATAGTTTCACAATTATGCCTTAGCAGTATAAATGGGGAAAATATGAATATGAAGAGAAGATGGGTAAAGATACAATTCAGTCCAACAATTGATTTCTTAAGTACCTAAATCTAAGTGGCATGCTGGGAGTGTGGGAGATAGAAAGTTTAGCTCAGACTCAGTTTTTCTTCTTATCGAGTTTACAGATGCCCTGAATAGAGGTGTAGGGGACGATGATAAAAATTCACCAATGCAGATTAGGTGATAAAGGTATGTATAGAAGTAGAGATAGGAAGTACAATGAATAGAGCACAACACCCGAAATCAGGAAACCGGGGTTCCATCTTCCTTCTGTGTATAATGTCCATATGCATGTGTATGTGCATGTGAATGCTATTCTCACAAAGTTCCAGTGAGGAGAATGCTTTGCAAATCTTTAAGTACTATAACAAGGCAACTTACTATTTTCACCACAAAATTCTACTTAAAAGTATATCGTAAGAGAGACTGCCACAAAACAAATCATCTTTTACCAGCAAAACAGTATTATAATCAAAAGTGTATTCCAGACCCAGGACTTCTAAATGAAAGCACAGGTATAATTGTATTTTTTTTGGTCCAGACCTATGATTTCATCAGCAGGAGGAACCACAAGTGAAAACTCAACGGGTTCAAAACAAAATTCTTTTGTTGTTGGGTTTTTGTTTCTTTGTTTTGTTTTGTTTTATTTTGAGCAAAGCCTACCTCTCTTCTAAACTCCCCAGAACTTCCCAGAGTGCCTTCCTCCTTGAAATCATATAGGTTCATAATATCAACATTATCTTTAACTCTTTACTCTCCCTCATCCCTGCCTCATATTCAGTCACCAAATCTTATGGTCTCTACCTCCACATTTCTCTCTACTATGTCCTGTTCCCTCTATTCATAGAGCCACCACTTCAGTTCAGACTTTCATAACCTTTCACATGGACAATTGCAATAGACCCCTAACTGGTCCCCTTTCTTCAAGTCTCTCCCCTCCCCAATCTATCCTCCCCACAGCTGCCAAAATGACTTTAAAGTGCAGGTCTGACCCTGTCATTCCCACTATTTAATAATAAAGTCTAAAGGCTCCCTATTGCCTTTACGACCAAATATAAACTCTGTTGTTTGCCTTTAAAGTTCTTCACAACCTGGCCCCAACCTACCTTTCCAGCCTTTTACACCTCATTGCCCTTTGCCCATTTTGCAGTCCAGCCAGTCTCACCTTCTTGCTATTTCTCACACAATTGATTACCCCCTCTCTATACCTTTACACTGACTCTTCCCCATGCCCAGAATGCACTTGCTTCTGTTCCCTACTGTAGCAGCAAGCACCCCAAGTGCGTCCTCAGGGTTTGCTGCCCATACAGGTTCTTGGATCTGCTTTGTTAAAGGAAAGCAACTCAAAATGGGTTAACAAGCTTACCTTAATCAGTCAGACATATATCGTTTACCTTGTTCAGGGGAAAAAGGTCAGCACCCCGAACTTCAAAATATACAGACAGAATTATCAAGACATTAACAGATCAAGTAGACAGCTTTCCAAACTGTCCAACCATTACATCCATACCCAGTCAACATCTGGGTTTTTCAAAGCCGGGGGACTCTCAACAACGGCTTCCCAGAATTCAGATCAAATCACAGAACACTTCTCAAAGTGAGTCCCAAAACAAAGCTACACATCAGGGCTTATATAGCCTTCTCCTGGCTCAGAGAATGTAACAACCTTATTGACCCACTGGCCAATCAAAAAGTATCTACTGAAAAACAAGCCTCCCTCCCCAGGCTTCTGGTGCACTTTAGCCTAGGGGCAGGGAAGATCTTCCAAATTTGCATTCCCATTACATTCGGCCCCAAGATCTTTCATGCCCATAGCATACACAATTTACTTTTGAATTAGCTCTGAACATTTCTTAGGTCACATTTTCAAAGTACAGAACTAAAGTTACCAAAGTGGCCACTGGGCCTTAAACAAACACAAAGTATACATAGCATTATCACTTCAGTTCAAAACAAGAGTTCAAATAAAGTTCTCTGGGGGAGGGGGGAGGGGTATCCTTCCCCTCACACAGCTCCAGCCCCTACCTCCAAGCACAGAGAGGGGGCTGGGCAACAAAACCAACAAGGTGAGGTCCCTGGGGATCCAAGGCACGTCATCCCACCCACCATAGTCACAAGTCCATCCTCCCCCAGGGTCCCAAACTGTGAGATGCAGCCAGGAAACACATTCAGTGCCCCTGCTTTGCTGCTCAGTTCTTATCTTTTCTGGTGGCTGAATTCCGAACTCCTGGGTTCCTTCTCCTCCCGCAGGCAGCAGCCGCTCCTGGCTTCTGCCCAGGTCCCGATGCAGGCAGCTCACCATTCCCGCTCTCAGCTCAGCGAAGTCTGCATGCAGGCCATTCTTCTTTCCTGCTCCACGGCTCCACAGAGTCACAACTACCACAACTGGGAAACAAACAATTATCCCAGCCCCCATACTTTCCTTTTACTCTGCAGATCCTGTTTGTGACGCCATTTTGTAGCAGCAAGCACCCCAAGCGCGTCCTCAGGGTTTGCTGCCCATACAGGTTCTTGGATCTGCTTTGTTAAAGGAAAGCAACTCAAAATGGGTTAACAAGCTTACTTTAATCAGTCAGACATATATCGTTTACCTTGTTCAGGGGAAAAAGGTCAGCACCCCGAACTTCAAAATATACAGACAGAATCATCAAGACATTAACAGATCAAGTAGACAGCTTTCCAAACTGTCCAACCATTACATCCATACCCAGTCAACATCTGGGTTTCCACATCTGGGTTTTTCATAGCCGGGGGACTCTCAACAACGGCTTCCCAGAATTCAGATCAAATCACAGAACACTTCTCAAAGTGAGTCCCAAAACAAAGCTACACATCAGGGCTTATATAGCCTTCTCCTGGCTCAGAGAATGTAACAACCTTATTGACTCACTGGCCAATCAAGAAGTATCTACTGAAAAACAAGCCTCCCTCCCCAGGCTTCAGGTGCATTTTAGCCTAGGGGCAGGGAAGATCTTCCAGATTTGCATTCCCATTACACCTACCTCCTAGAATCCCTTGTTCCCTTCAAATCTCAGTTTACATGCCACCCCCAACATAAGACCTTTCCTAACTCTCCCAGGTGCTAGTGTCCTCTCTCTTATTGAAAAGATTCACACCAAATAAAGGATGGCATAAATGAACTGGGAAAGGTTAGTTTGGAGGAGAGAAGACTTAGAGGGATATGGCGACTACCTCCAAGTCGCTGAAGGGTCGTCCATTGGAAATAAAACTAAACTTCTGCTTGGCCCCAGAGGCTACTGGTAGCAAGGAGAAGAAGTTGCAGAAAAGCAACTTAACTCACTACCTTGGGGTTTAGAGATAAAAAATGGGGCATTCTAAAGTCAGATCAAACAACATCCAAAAAAGCTGATTGCTAAATTTTCACTGTGAGCATTTACACCTCAGAAATAGGCAAATGCTACAAATCAGAGACTGATTTGTTGTTTTGTTGATTTCTAGACTTTGAAAAGTGATGGAAAGGGGAGTCCAGGTGGCACAGCGAGTGGGAGCACCAGCCCCAGAGTCGGGATGACCTGGGATCGAATCTGGCCTCTGATACTTAGCACCACACCCAGAAATAACTGGCTGTGTAACCTTGAGCAAGTTACTTAACCCCAATTGCTTTAAAAAAAAAAAAAAGAAAAGTGATGGAAAATGTCAACAAGGAAGGTTAAATTTGAATGTTTGGGGTCATACTTTTTTCCACCAAAGATCCAGTAGCTAAACATTTACTGGTGCCATAACACCTTAGCTGGATCCATTCATATTTAAGATTGAACTCTTAATTTGCAATGGTCACAATTAGATCATGAGCTCCCTGAGGGCAGGAGAAGTCTTTTGCCTCTTTTTGTATCCCCAGCATTTACACAGTGCCTGACACATAATAGACACTTAATATCTATTGAACTGAATTGAATTTAATTAAGATAAGAAAACTGGGAACAAGAAAATCTAAATGACTTGGCTAAGGCCATACACATCTGTAATGGAAATGCAAATTTAAAGATCTTCCCTGCCCCTGGGCTAAAGTGCACCTGGAGCCTGGGGTAGAAGGCTTGTTTTTCAGTAGATACTTTTTGATTGGCCAGTGGGTCAATAAGGTTGTTGCATTCTCTGAGCCAGGAGAAGGCTATATAAGCCCTGATGTGTAGCTTTGTTTTGGGGCTCACTTTGAGAAGTGTTCTGTGATTTGTTCATATGAGACTTTGGGAAGCCATTGGTTGTTAAGAGCCCCCCCCCTCCCCCCAGCTTTGAAAAACCCAGATGTTGATTTGGAATGGATGTAATGGTTGGACAGTTTGGAAATCTGTCTACTTGATCTGTTTCTGTCTTGATAATTCTGTCTGTATATTCTGAAGTTCAGGGTGCTGACCTCTTTCCCCTGAACTAGGTAAATGATACATATTTGACTGATTAAAGTAAGCTTGTTAACCCATTTTGAGTTGCTTTCCTTTAACAAAGCAGATCCAAGAACCTGTATGGGCAGCCACCCTGGGGATGCTGGGGTGCTTGCTGCTACAACATCATAATCCATATCCAGAAGCTGAGCTAGAATTCAAACCCAAGCTTTCTGATTCCAAAGCTACCCTTTTTTTGACTATATTATTGCTGGTTGGCATAAGGAAAAACTTCCTAAAAAGTAGAACTGACCAAAAAGTAGAAGGCTTCCTCAATAGAAGTTGCTGTTGTTATTGATCAGTTGTTTCAGTCATGTCTTCATGACCTGATTTGGGGTTTTCTTGGCAAAGATACTGGAGTGGTTTGTCATTTCCTTCTCCAGCTCATTTTACAGATGAGAAAATTGAGGCAAACAGGATTAAGCAATTTGCCCGGGGTCACACAGCTAGTAAGTGTTTGAGGCCAGATTCAAACTCAGGAAGATTAGTCTTCCTGATTCCCAGCCCAATAGGCTCAAGTAGTAAGAAGTGAGTGATTGCTTGTGAAGAATGTTATAAAGGGGATTCCTTTTCAGGTATAGGTTGGAATAGTTGACCTCTGGAATTACCTTTCAACTCCAACATCCTGTAATTTTAGGAGTCCATGAACTGATTCTTTTTCTAGCAACAGATATCCCTGAAAGAAGTAGAGGCATTTAAATTTTTTTCCACTGCCCTTACTCAAATACTACAACAAATTTGTGATCATATCGCTGAGTATTTCTTCTAACAATGCAAATAACATCCATACCTGCCTGTCAATTTTGTGTGATTTTAAAAGTTCATGCCCTCCCATAAGTTCATGACAGAATGATCCACCCAACAGGCTAGAGGCCTTTGTCAACTTCTTTTTACATCAGAAAGACACCAATGTAGCAAACAAGCTACCTATTGGTTTATCCACTATTCTCACTATGTAACCAAGCCATCTTCCTTTTTTTGCAATTTGTTATGGCCTGGTTACATCCACCATGTTTCTCTCCAATAGCCTCTTGGTGACCTCATTCTTTAATTCCTTGGAGACTAGTGGTCTAAAACCCACTGCTCCACAACAACATCTGTAGAATGGTGGTATTAAAAAGTTTAACCTTTATTTCAGGGAGAATTTTTGAAGCCCTTAAAAGAACCTTGTTATTCCACAAAATTAATGTAGCCTATTCTCATCCTGTTTAGTTCTGAGTCCAACTTATTGTTCATCTTTACTATTTTTCAAAGATGTAGATACTGATGGACAAGCTGTCCAGGTTGTCCATTTAATTTAAAGTCGAAGTCTAAAGAACAGGGATTCTTCATCCATTTGATTTTTCTGGTATTATAGATAAGTTGTGGGTGCCATACAGTGTCTTCTTAATATTCTGGTGCTTCATGTAACTAGCACGATGTCATCAAAAAGATGGAACTGGGAGAACCTCCTTTCCTTCTCAGTTTATTTATAGCAATAGTAAATATCAGATCATAAAAAGCCAACAGGAAATAATAAATGCTGCCAAGTCATTCTCTTATATTTACTAAAACAATGATCTTTTTAGAAGATGGGGCTCAAATACACATAAAATCTATTTTTAATTAGATAAGGAAATGTCAGGCAAGGTTTCTCTGGAGTAATCATTCTGTCCAAATAGATTCTAGGTGAACATTCTAGTTTTCTTTTTTCTTTTTTTTTCTTTTTTTTTTCAGAAAAATAAATGGAACCAAACTAGAGCATTATTGCAATTCTGGAATAAGGAAATTGCAGACATATTCCTTCCCACATTCTTGAATGGTCAACATGATGATTTAGTTTATCTCTTCCAGCTGTATATTTGATTTGTTCCTGTTATTCCTTAATTGAATTGTCTGGCTTCCCTTTTCCTCTCCACCCCACACACCACCCTTTCTCCTATCTAGGACCTCCCAATTTAAGCTAAAACCATAGTCTTCTGCCCCCACCAACCACTCACCATCCCATTTTGTCTCATGGAAAGAAATGATGGTGTCTTGGGTTTTAAGATTTTCTTAACAATTTCATAAGATAATCATTATAATAATAATACCATTTTGCTTTGACAACCTGACTTGTTCATCGAATGAAATACTTGTATCTCAGTGTCTCCCAATTACATTAAGAGTGTAGGCAAATATATTGCCAATGCAATACCCATAGTAGCTGTTATGAATAGGCAGAGTTTTCCAGGGTTGAATCACAAAATATAACAAACTCTTACTCAAAGATGAAACCAAGAAATTTATTCAGGTAGCAGAAAGCCAATTCCACCATGGTTACAAAGAAGTTTATACTCATCACCAAGCCAGGGAGTGCCAACATCCCCAAGCCTTCCCTCTGTTAAGCCTTCCCGCAAACAAGATCGCCCAGACAAAAATCCTCCCTCTCTCACTCAGGCTAGCTGCTCTGCCTCAGCTCTGCCTCATTCTTCTTTTTCTGCTCCACTCTTCCTGCTCTATCCATTCAGCAAACTCCTCCCACCATGGGCTCCGTGTGACTCAAGCTTCAGACTAGACCAGAGCTCAAAGCAGGTCACATTGGCCTATTAAGGGGCAGGGAAGATCTTCAAATTCCCTTAACATTACAGCAAAATGAGCCTGAGATATTTACAAACACAATAGGCTATGTCTTCTCATTAAGTGTAGCATGCAGCAAAGGCAACAATGGGTACAAATATGTAGAAAGAACAGAAAGTTTTTTTTTTTTTACCAGCATACATTCTTCTCTTCTCTCCTCTCCTCCTCATACTTTTATTTTCCCCATAAGAACATGGGCAGCAGGGTCGTATACTAATTCTTAGTCTATGGCTATCAGAAAAAATTCAAGCTTCGATTTATTCGACTATGAATTTAGAATTCCAGTTGACAACATAGAAGGTACAAAGCCAGAAAAAAATATAACATCCCATTAACACATGTATGAAAGGTCAAACAATGACTATGCTACTTGATTCCAGGAACTGCATAGTACCTGAAGGACTGATGATGAAACATGCTATCCTTGACATTAGGATTTAAGGTTCAGATTGAAACATACATACATATGTGAATTTTATACATATATATATATATATGTATCTATGTATTTCTGGAGTTGTTATGTATTTCTTATATATACATATATATGCATGAATTGTAATATGCACATGTATATGTATACATGTTTGTGTATATGTTTATATATGGCCATTAAGGGAAACTGTTTTGCTTGACTATGCATATTTATTACAAAGAATTTTGTTTTTCTTTTTTTCCAATGGGGTGAAGAAGAGAGACAAAAAATAAATTTCTGAGTTTACTTTTTTTTTAATATTGGTACTCTGGATGTGAAATGCTGAATAAAATTTCAGAAGAGGTCACTGTACTATTAATTGTACTTAACTATTTTATTTTGTTACAAAAGATCTCTCAGAGAGTGGGGATAATATATTAATGTTTGGGTTTGGGGATTTTTTTCCAGTTTTTTATTAATAGCATTTTTTCCCAGTTATGTGTCAAGACAATTTTTAGGATTCATTTTTACAAGATTTTAGTTTCAATTTTTTTTTCTCCTTCTTTCCCTTTCCTCCATTCTTCCTGAAATGGCAGACAATTTGATATAGGTTATATGTGTGTTATCATGTAAAACATATTTCCATATTATGTCACAGATGTGAAAGAAAAAAATAGATCAAAAGGGAAAAAGCACAAAAAAGAATAAAGCAAAAAAAGTATGCTTTGATCTGCATTCATAGTCTGTCATTTCTTTATCTGGATATGGAAAGCATTTTCCATCTCGTTTCCTTAGTACTTACCTTGGATTTTTGTGTTACTGAGAAGAGCTGAGTCATTCATAGTTGATGGTCACTCAATGTTACTGATATTATGTACTGTGTTTTCCTGGTTCTGCTCATTTCATTTTGCATCAGTTTGTACAAGTCTTGTCAGGTTTTTCTGAAATTTGGCTGTTCATCATTTCTTATTACAAAACAGCATTCCATTAAATTCATATATCACAATGTGTCTAGTCATTCCCCAATTAATGGGCTTCCTCTTAGTTTCCAATATTTTGTTGCCATGATCCTTTAATGTTGCCGCTGCTAAATCCTCTGTAATCCTGATTGTGGCTCCCCAATATTTGAATTGTTTCTTTCTGGCCACTTGCAGTATCTTGTCCTTGACCTGATAGTTCTGAAATTTGGATATAATGTTCCTTGGAGTTTTATTTTTCTTTTGGAATCTCTTTTCTGAGATGATTGGTGTATTCTTTCAAAATGCCTATTTTGCCCTCAGGTTCCAAGACATCAGGGCAGTTTTCCTTGATATTTCCTTGAAAAAAAGCTATCCAGGTCCTCCTTTTGATTATGATTTTCAGGGTGTCCAATTGTTCTGACATCGCATCTCCTGGATCTATTGTTCAGTTCAGTTGTTTTTCCAATGAAGTATTTTATATTTTCTCCTATTTTTCATTCTTTTGAAATTTTTTGATTGATTCTTAATGTCTCATAGAGTCAGTAGCTTCCACTTGTCCAATTCTAACTTTTAAGGAGTTGTTTTCCTCAATTAGCTTTTATACTTCCAGTTGGTCAATTGTACTTTTTAAAGAGTTGTTTTCTTCAGCAGATGTTTGTATCTCCTTTTCCATTTGGCCAATTCTACTTTTAAAGCCATTTCCTTTATCCAAGCCATTGATTCTTTTTTTATAATTCTCTTGTATTACTCTCATTAATTTTTCCAATTTTTCTCCTACCTCTCTTATATAATTTTTAAGCTCCTTTTTGAGATCTCTCGTGAGTTCTTTATGAGCTTGAGACCACTTCCAATTTTTCTTTGAGGTTTTGCCTGGATATGTTTTGATATTATTTTCCTCTTCTTAGTTTGTGTTCTTAGTTTGTGATCTTCCTTGTCAACATAATAACTTTCTATGGTCAGATTCTTTTTTTGTTGTTTTTACTCATTTTTTTGGCCTTTTTCCTTTCTTTTAAATTTGAACTCTGTTCTGGGGTGGAAGGGGTACTGACTCAGGCTTCTGGTGTCGGGGGCTGCAGTCTGTGGCTGTTTACCTGTTGCTGCACTGATGTTGCCCTGAGACCCACAGAGGACCTTCATATCTGGTGCTTCACTGAGAGGATGGAGTGGGGGAGTGGCTGGTGCTGCCGGAGGATATAGGGGTCTGGCAGCTTACCTGGTGCTGAACCAGGGTCCCAGTTGCTGATGAATGGCATGTGCTGAGGATGGTGGGGCATTTCTGAGTTTCCCCAGGGCTACACTGAAGCAGTGGTGGTCTGGTTTTTGGTGGCTACTGTTTGCCCACATCTTTGCTGAAACACATGGTGGGGGGGTCCAGTGCTGGTAGGAGCAGCAGCTTACCTGTTTGCTTAGATGCCCATAAGGTCGGCATCTACCTGTTTGCCTGGGGCTATGCTGAACTTAATGTTGGTAATATAAAAATAAAACCCATACCTGCCCTAGAGGAATGGGCAGATGAAGAAGAAGCCCTTCTTCAGAGACGCCTGAGCTAAACTGAGCTAAGTCAACCCACAGCAAGAGTTCACAAAAGTGAGGTTAGTAAAGCTAGACCAAGATAATGGGGAGAGAAGAGTAGCAGTAGGTATGGTTGAAGCAAAGAGACAATGCATCATGAGATGACAATTCTAAAGTTAGAAGGGACCTCAGAGGCCATTAGTCTGACCCCCTCATTTTATTTGTTTTTGCTTTTTTTTTTTGAGGGTTATTTGGGTTAAAGTGACTTGCCCATGGTCACATGGCTAGTTTTTGTGTTAAGGGTCTGAGGCTGGATTTGAACTCAGGTCCTACTGACTCCAGGGCCAGCACTCTATTCACTACACCACCTAGCCACCCCAACCCCCTCATTCTAAAGATGAGTAAAATGAGGCAGAAAAAGGTTAAGTGATTTGCCCAAAGCTGCACAGAAAGCAAGTATCTCTGACTCCATAACCATTGTTTTTGTTTGTTTGTTTGTTTTTCCTTTAAATAGTATTCTATTTTTTCCCCCACAAATACAAATCAAGAAAATTTTCTGTATTCATTTTATTTGTTTGTTTTTTCCATTGTACCATGCTACTTCTCCTGGAGACAAGGTTAGTAACTCTGAAGATAACAAAAGTAGAATCAGTAGTGAATGTCCTTTGACCCCACCCCAATCTCTTGAAGTACACATATGCCAAGATAAGGTTACTATAACCCTTCAAAGGCCTGTGGGTAGCTGCCTTTAAAAAAAAATCAATTTACTCATTTAAATATTTATCCAAAATCTGTGTTGAGCTTCCCAACAGTAAAAAAAAATAGCAATGAAAAAATAAATATGGAACCTATACCTTTATGCCAATATTCAAAGCCAGTTACATGGAGTTACTTCAGTTTGAGAGAAGCATTTGTCATGTTACATTAATAATGGCAATAGGCTTCATGGACCTTCAGAGCTCTTCTGTGTTCTGAGGGAAACACCCAGAAATGTTTCTGTGGGTGGAGTTTTGTCCTGAAAACTCCCAGATAGTTTTTTTAATTGCTAAGCTATAGATGCCAAATAAATGTACACAAATTCAGACTTGCTAGGCCTCTCCCTTAACAACTCAAGCCAGGAATGATACTTCATGGGTCCCCCCGCCCCCTTCTAGAAAGGCAAAGTTCCCAGAAAAGAAGAAAAGGAAAGAAAACACAGGCACAGAGGCATCATTATCTTTGATGGATGGTGAGAATCATAAATGTTAGGAGCTCCTGGAGCAATAAAAAATAATTACTCCCTCTGAAGTAGCTGACATATATCACCTCTTTCTTTGGTTGTTGTACGTTTCCTATCATGTTGGTGAGTAAGATAACAAACAAACAAAAAAAAAACCGACCACTTAGGATTTCTTCACCATATTTTCTCCCAAGAACACATAGTACTTTCACGGGTATTATTTCATAATTTCCCTGGAAGGTAGGTAGAGGCAGGCTTCTGCACCTCCCACCCAACGTGCCTTGTTTTGCTTCCTAGGACCAAGAACAATTCTAACCCTTCTTCCCTCCTTTCCTGGAATGAATGACCTCTGTGGATCTCCAGATGCTCCAATCTCTCTCTTCTTCATGAGCATAATTCAGGCACGATCTCCCAGGAAGCTTTTCTTGGTACCCTTCCCCCTCCACTCTATCTTCATTTCTAACACCCCTGCTAAAGGTAATCACATTTGTAACTGCACTTTGTCTGGACCCCTCCTTGACATTTTTACTTTCTGCCTGGTATTATAGTTATTTGGTTAAAGTCCATATCTTTTCTATTAATAATAATAACTTGTATTTGTATAACACTTTCAGGTTTGTAAGGTATTTTACAAATATCTCATTTGATTTTCACAACAACTCCAAAATATAAGTGCTATTATTACCTACCCTGATTTTACAAATAAGGAGATTAAGGCAGTCAAAGGTTAACTGATTTGCCCAGGGTTACACAATTAATAAGTGTTATCTTCAGTACCTGACACAAGGCCTTACATGCAGTAGGCATAAATGCATATTTGTTTAATTATTTGTTCATTAAAAGAAATATGAATAAAATAAAATACAGTCTATGCTGAAATCACCATGGATGGTCTATGTACTAGATTATATTAGGGAAAAAACAGTTTAGAATACCTTATATTTTATATAATATTTTCATTCTCTTCAAAGAAAAATGAAACAAATGAATATTTCTTAGATCTAAAAAGGACAAACCATAAGGAGTATAGCCAATGTCATGGTCAGTGCTCAGAAAATCTGGAACCCAGATTTTCTATTCGATTATTTAATGAAGAAAACTCAAAAGCAGAGACTGGAGATATGTCTCCATTGCAGGTTCAATGAGGTAAATGCCATTGTTATGCAGGAGTTAAACTGGTTGAAGTCTTTCCATTTCTTGTAACTGATACAACTTTGTAGGAACAAGTTTCATTCAGAAAAATAATGTGATAACATCTAAACTTGAATCTCCAGTTTATGCCTTCTTTCCCAGCTTTAATGTCATTATATAGGTTTTTTCATACTAAGGCTTGCCTTGGGTTCTTATCTATAAATATGTATGATTCTTTAAAAATTTTCCCATTAAAAGCAAGTTTCTTAACCCACAGTCTGTGAACTTGTATGTGTGTATGTAGGTTATGTGTGTATGTACATTGGTAAACACACATGCCTACACATACCTGCATAAAAGTTCATGTATGAACTTATATATTCATGTGTATATATGAGTATGTGTGCATATGTATATGTATGAAAGAGAGAGAAGGACAGGAGGGGAGAGAGAGAGAGAGAGAAAGGAAGAGAGAGAAAAGAAGAAAGACAGAAAGGAAGAGAGAGATGAAGAGAGAGAACGGGAGAGAAAAAGGAAAAGAAAGAAAAAAGAGAGAAAGGGGAGAGAAAGGAAGAGAGAGAAAAAGAGGGAGAGAGAAAGGAAACGAAAGAAAGGAAGAAAGAGAGAAAGGAAGAGAGAGTGGTAGGGCAGCAATAAATAGAGTGCTGTGCCTGGAGTCAGGATGAGTTCAAATCCAGCCTCAGACATTTACTAGCTATGTGAACTTGGGCAAGTCATTTAAATTCTGTTTACCTCAGTTTCTTCAACTATAAAATGAGGATAATAATAGTACCTACCTAAAAAAGTTGTTGTGAAGATTAAATAAGATAATATTTGCAAAAGGGGGGAAAGGAGAGGGAGGAGCAGGAAGGCCCTTAGCATAGAGCCTGGCACATAGTAGGTGATATGTAAATATTTATTCCTGGATTCCCCTTCCACCCTCATGTTTTGATAACCATACTGCAATATAACTGGCTTCTTTTATGATCCTTTGTATTTGATTCTGTGTGTTGAAAAACATGATTCTGGGAAGGGATCACTAGACTTCCCTATACTGCCAAAGAGTCCATGACACCAAAAGTGATTAAGAATCTTTACCCTAAGGGGCGACTGGGTGGCCCAGTGAATAGAGCACTGCTCCTGGAGTCAGGAGGACCTGAGCTCAAATCTGATCTCAGACACTTAACACAAAAACTAACTGTGTGACCTTGGGCAAGTCACTTAACCCCAATTGCCCTACCTTCCCCCCTCCAAAAAGCAAAAAAAAAAAAATCTTGACCCTAAAGGAATTCCAACTTCTGTTTCTGATCTCCCATACAAGTCATATCAAAGGAGAATAAATGAGTTGGATTTTCAGGCAATAATAAAATTGATATAGAGCAGAGACAAAGCCTTCCATTCCCTGGGGCAGGCCTGCTTGTGGCCTACCACAGCAGCCCATGGGTGGTAGATTGTGCAGGCCTGTTATACACTCTCTGTATTTCTTGTGGGCCACCCAAAATCCTTTGGTGGGCTGCAGGCTGAATGTTGTGCAAGCCTGCCTTGGGGGGAAATAGTCCAATATGAGGCTATAACCAGAAAGGCCAACAAACTATTTGGTGTTATCAGAAATGGAACTGAAAAGAAAAAATAAATTAATAACAACAAAACCATTATGCCAGATTTGCCCAAAGCTAACATATGCTGTACAGAGTTCATGTTGCCACCATTAAAGAAATAGATAAAAGAGTTAGAGAAGACCAACTGAAACCATTCAACATATTTGGAGAGCCACAATTACAGATGATATGATTGAAACACTGCCCAGCTCCTGACAGGGAAGAGATGGACTCAGGACCCATCAGAATAAGACCTGAATCCTTGGACGTGGACAGCAGAGGAATCTGTTTTGCTTGACTGTACATAGTCAAGATAGAGTCACAAGGGTTTTCTTTTTATTTCTGTTTCAATGGGGATGTCAGAGAAGGTAGGAGGGAGAGAAAATAAGTTTTGTTCATTAAAAATATTTGTTTCATATCTATGGGAAGTAATAATAACAATAACATTTCTTAAATACTGAATATTTACAAAGCACTTTATAGACATACCATTATGTCCTTACAACAACTCCATGAGACAGGTACTGTTTTCCCTTTCACACCACTGGGATTAGGAGTGTGGTGCCCCATCATCTGGAAAATCTGCATAAAACCTTTTGGCCCTTCCTTTGACCTAGCTATACCACTTCTAGGGATGTATCCCAAAGACATCTTAAAAATGGGGAAAGGACCCATATGTACAAAAATATTTATAGCAGCTCTTTTTGTGGTGGCCAAGAACAGGAAATTGAGAGGAGACTCATCAATTGGGGAATGGCTGAACAATGTGTGGTATATGAATGAAAGGAAATACTATTGTGATATAAGAAATGATGAGAAGGCAGACTTCAAAAAAACCTGGAAATACTTATATGAACTGATGCTGAGTGAGGGGAGCAGAACCAGGAGAGATGGGGGGAGAGAGGAAAATTTTAAACTTGTGGAAGTTAATGTTGAAAACTACAAATAAATAATTTAATAATTTGGGGGGGGGGGAATTTTTTGGCCCTCCTTTCATACCAAAGAAATTAGGTATTTTTTTTTCTTTTTATGTGGTGCTTAGAGTAACTCATTGTAAAATTTGGTTTAAGATATTTGGTCATAGGCTCTGTGTTATCTGCTGGTCTTTGTGTGTTGTCTGTGGCTTCCACAAAACTCCCCAAAAATTACCACTTAATTTCTTATGCCAACCCATAATCAAAACTGCAATCGGAAAAGTTGCAATGAGGAAAGGATAACTGTAATGCAAATACTATCTGCTTCATTTGACAGATGAAAAAATTGAGTCTCAAAGAGATAAAGTGACCAACCTAGCATACCAAGGCTGGCACAGACATGCACAGAGTATATATAAGTCAGGTATGTCAACACATCCCAGTGTTAAACACTATCATTGGTCCTTCTCCAGAGAGAAATTTTTCCATTGAAGTGAAGAACTAATAATAATGCTTGCCCACCCACCTTCTATGCATGTTTATGATGTCTAATAAAGTCAGGAAAGGAATCCAAATTTTCTGACTCCTTCCTGTGTACTGCCCTGCCTGCCTGTGTCATACAAGAAATGCTGTGTGACATCAGGCTAACAAGATTTGTATTAAACTGTAAGCTCTACTAGAATAGGAACCATGTAGCAATGATGATCTTAAATAAAGTTAAAGCTCAAATAGATTTAATTAAAAGAGATAAATAGGGAATTTACATTATCATTAAAGATGCCATACATAATGCATTACTATCAATTCTAAATCTATATACACCAAATGTTATAGCATCCAAATGTTTAAAGGAAAAGCTAAATGAATTATAAATGGAGGTAGAGAGAAAAACTATACTAGTGGCGGACTTCAATCTTTCCCTCTCAGAAACAGATAAATCTAACCAAAAATAAATAAAGAAAGAAGTCAAGGAGATCAATAGAATCTTAGATAAGCTAGATATGATAGATATCTGGAGTGAATTGAATAGGAATAGAAAGGAATATACTTTTTTTCTCAGTGGTACATGATACGTTGTGATAGTAATGGAATATAAAGATTCCCCTGTATTGGCTAGGTTTTCAAACTGATTGTGTTAAAACCCAGAGTTTGTTAATCCCACCTGTGGGATGGACTTGTTGACTTGAAAAGAGAGACACGAACTGGGAAAAGCTGGTGACATAGATTTGGAGAGACAAGAGAGAGGCAGAAGAACTTTTTGAAAGCAGCACCCTCGTGGAGGCAGAGAGAGAGACTGAGAGAATTGCTGGGGGCCACTTTGAATTGCCCTGGACTTTTGAGACCTGCCCCCTGAGCTGCCAAGGACTGAGGAGACATGGCTGTTTTGCTGGTACTTTGTCTGTCTGTTTTGATGTTGTTTTGCCAGATTTGTCCACTGGTGAAAGACAGTCCTTTTGTTGAAGAAGTATCACATACGTTTCCAAAAATTTACCATATGTTAGAACATAAAAACTTTATAGTTAAATGCAGAAATATTAGATACATCCTTTTCAGATCATAATGTCACTAAAATATATTTATTAAGAGGTCATGGAAACACAGATTAAAATTTGGTAGGAGATTAAATAACCTATTCTTAAAGAATGTATGAGTTTGTGGTGGCTAGGTGGCATAGTGAATAGAACACCAGCTGTGGAGTCACAAGGAACTGAGTTCAAATGTGGCCTCAGACACTTAATACTTACTAGCCGTGTGACCTTAGGCAAGTCATTTAACCCCAATTGCCCTGCCTAACCCTCACAAAAAAGCAAAAAAAAAAAAAAAGACTGTATGAGTCATAGAAATAATAGTTTTATTAAAGAGAATGATAAGGATGAAATAACATATCAAAATTTATTAAATGTAGCAAAAGTAGTAATCAGAGGAAAATTTATATTTCTAAAGCTTACATCAATAAAATAGAAAAAGAGCAGACAATCAATTGGGTATGCAATTTAAAAAAACTAGGAAAAGAACAAGTTAAAAATCCCCAATTAAACATGAAATTGGAAATTCTAAAAATCAAAAGTGAAACTAATAAAATTGAATGCAAGAAAACCATTAAATTAATAAATAAAACTAGAAGCTGGTTTTATGGGGGAAAAAAACAATAAAATAGTTAAGCCTTTGGTTAATATGATCAGAAAAAGAAAGCAAAAAAAAAAAACAAATTACCAGTATCAAAAATGAAAAGGGTGAATATAAATGAAAAGGTGAATATAATAAAGATGAAATCAAAGTCATTATTAGGAGTTATTTTACCCAATTATGTGTCAATAAATTTAACAATTTAAGTAAAATGGAATACTATTCACATAATATGAACTGCTTAGATTAACAGAAGAGGAAATAAAATATCTAAATAAACCTATTTTAGAAAAAGAAATTGAACAACACATAAATAAGCTTCCTCAGAAAAAAGACTAAGGACCAGATAAACTTACAAGAGAATTGTAAACAAACATTGAAAGATCAACTAATTCCAATATTATATAAACTATTTGGACTAATAGACAAAGAAGGAGTCTTACCAAACTCCTTTTATTAAACAAATATGGTGCTGACACCTAAAACAGGAAGAGCAAAAACAGAGAAAGAAAATTTTAGACCCATTTCATTATGAATATGGAAGTAAAAATTCTAAATAAAATACTAGCCAGGATATTACAGCAATATAGATCACAAAGATTATACATGATGACCAATTGGAATTTATACCAGGAATGCAGGAATGGTTTAACATTAGGAAACTGCTAACATAATTGGTTGTATCAATAACAATAGTAACAAAAATCATATGATTATGTCAACAGATGCAGAAAAAGCTTTTGACAAAATACAACACTCTTTCCTATTAAAAACACTCAAAAGCATAGGTATAAATGGTTTTCTCCTTAAAATGATAAGAAGTATCTACCTAAAACCAACAGTGATCATTATTTGTAATGGGGATAAACTGGAAGTCTTCCCAATAAGATCAGAAGGGAAACAAGGATGTCCATTATCACAAATGTTATTCAGTATTGTATTAGGAATGCTAGCAATAGCAATAAGAAAAGAAAAAGAAATTGAAGGAATCAGAATAGGCAATGAGGCAATAAAACTATCTCTCTTTGTAGATGACATGATGATATACTTGGAAAATATTAGAGATTCAATTAAAAAGTTAGTTGAAACAATAATTTTAGCAATCTAACAGATTATAAAATAAACCCACATAAATCATAAGCATTTCTATATATCACCAACAAAACCCTGCAAGAAGAAATTGTAAGAGATATCCCATTTAAAATAACTGTAGACTGTATAAAATACCTGGAAGTAAATCTGCTAAGACAAACCCAGGAACTACATGAATATAACCATAAAACACTTTTCATACAAATAGTCAGATTTAATTAATTGGAGAAATATTAATTGTTCATTAGTGGGCAGAGCTAATATAATAAAAATGGCAATTGTACCTAAGCTAATCTACTTATTCAATGACATTCCAATTAAACTACAAAAAAAATATTTTATTGAGCTTGAAAAAATAATAAAATTCATTTGGAAGAACAAAAGGTCAAGAATATCAATTGAATTAATGGGAAAATGTAAAGGAAGAAGGTTTAGCAGTACCAGATCATAAACTATGAGACAGTAATTATCAACATTATCTGGTACTGGCTAAGAAATAGAAAGGCAAATCAGTAGAATAAAGTAGATATACAATACACAATACTAAATTATTATAGTAACCTTGTGTTTGACAAAAGATTTAAGCTATGAGGGTAAGAATACACTATTTGGTTAAAAAAAATTATTTGGAAAACTGGAAAGCAGTCTGGCAAAAACTGGGTAAAGATCAATATCTTATACAATTTCCCAACATAAAGTCAAAATGGCTTTGTGACCTTAGATATAAAGGGAGATATCACCAAAAAAAAAAAACCTAGAAAAATATGGAACACATTACCTATCAGATTTATGGATAGGAGAAGAATTTATGAATAAATAAGAAATAGAGAGCATTTCAAAATGTAAAAGGGATATTTTTGGTTACATTAAATTAAAAAGTTTTTGAACAAATAAATCAATGTAGCCAAGATTAGACAGAAATTAGAAAACTGGGGGAGGGGGATTTTTATAAACACTTTCTCAGATAAAGGTCTCATATCTCAAATATATAGAGAACTTCATCAGATTTGTAAGAATATAAGTCATTTTCCAATTGATAAGTGGTCAAAGGATATGTGAACAACAAGTTTTTCGATGAAGAAATCAAAACTACATATAATCATATAAATATGCTCTAAATCATTATTTATTAGAGAAATGCAAATTAAAACAACTTTGAGATATCATCTCATACCTGTCAGATTGGCTAAAAAAAAGATAGAAGGAGAAAATAACAAATGTTGGAGGGGATGGGGAAAAATTGAGACATTAATACACTGTAAATTCATCCAAACATTTTGGAGCACAATCTGGAATTATACCCAAAGAGTTATACAACTGTTATACAACTGATTCAGCAATACCACTATTAGGTCTGTTTCCCAACATGATCAGAGAAAATGAAAATGAACCTATATGTTCCAAAATGTTTATAACAGCTCTCTTTGTGGTGGTAAAGAACTGGAAATTGAGGGGATGCCCATCAATTGGGGAATGGTTAAACAAGTTGTGGTATATTATTGTGATGGAATACTACTGCACTGTGAGAAAAGATAAGCTGGTTGATATTAGAAAAACATGAAAAGACTTGCAAGAAATAATGAAAAGTGAAGTGAACAGAACCAAGAGAACATTATATACAGTAACCAAAATATTGTTCAAAGAATAATTGTGAACAACCAAGTTATTCTGAATATTATAAATACTCAAATCATCTACAAATGAACTACAAAGAAAGATGCTATACATCTCCAGAAAAAGAACTAATAGAGTAGTATGCATAGTATGGTTTAAACATATATTTATAAATCTGCATCAAATGGTGTCCTCTAGGGCAGGGTGGAGAGGACGAAAGGGAGACAGTTCCAAACTTATAATGTAACCCCAAAAAAATTAAAGAGAAAAAAAATGTACCTAGAGCAGTGCTCGTGACACAAGGATAACATAAATAAAACACTTTGAAAACCTTAAAGAGCTGTATACATGTCACTTGTTAATATTAAATGTTGTTGAATTGAAATAAATTGAACTGACTACTCATTAAGGAAAAGCTGTAGCCACTGGAAGACCTAATCAAATTCTATGCAACCCTGATGGAAAGAAGACACTCCTGCGGCCCAAATCCCTCTAGAACTAGAACCTTGATATAATAAAGCAATAAAGGCAAACTTCTATTAAATAGTGAGTTATTGAAGCCTAAAAATACAAATAGGTTTAATGGAAGTTAATATAAATTAATGAATGATAAATCCTTAAAGGGGGTTTTGAAGGAAATTAGGATGTTTGAGGAATTTTAAGACCAAATTAGATATTTGTAAAGTGCTAAACTCATTTCCTAGCACATAGTAGGCACTTAATAAATGCTTGTTTTCTTCCTTCCTTTAAAATTGACCTCAGGAAAGACAACCATTCTTTCCCCTCAACAATATTCCTTGAAGTTAGTATTAGAGACACAATTCTGGATTTAGAAAAAATCTGGATCTGACCCAGTGTGCTAGCTTTCCGGTTCTATAATCCTCACAGTGCTGTATATACAGTGGATAGTCAAACTATTACTATATGAGTGGATAAATGACCATAGGGCAAAAGGCAACTAGGAGGAAGGGACGGGCATGGTTTACACTCACGCTGTTATGCAAATCAGTGACCAGGATAGAAATATCAAGACAAGATTCTAAGAAAAAATAATTTCAATACCTGTCCCTGGAGAGAATAGCACTCACAGATGAAAGAAAGATAAAGGAGTAAAAGGGTTCAGATTTCCCCTTTTTTGTGACCAAGGATCCAGGAAGGTCCCTGTTGGAATTTACATAAGCACAAGGTCACTGCCATCCTGCCTGGCCTCTCACCCCAACTGTCATGTCCTAAGGCAATTTAAAATCTACCCATTGAACAACCTGAGCAACTTTGCTATTTGAATGGCAATTCCCACAGATTATTGCTGAGGCCCCAGACTAGCATTTTTAAAGATGAGGAAGTAATAATCAAAGAGACAGTCAGAAATATGCATGAAGAAAGCATTTTTTTCACCCATGAAGACTAAGTCTGCTAATGTTTGAAAGATCTGGTTTCATAGATAAGAAAAAGATTGACTGGTGGATAAAAATAAATCTATATGGCTGCAGTTCTGAAATTCTAATAATACGTATGGAAATAAATTGGTATCTGCATTTTCACTTTTTTCTAGTGAATAAAAGTAAAATTTAATGGAATAATCATTGAGCTGGGAGTAATAAAGATTGGATTTTAGACTTGCCTGTGAGAAATGAATATTTCTCTCATATTTAATAACTAATTATTGTATTAAGACCAAGACTTTCCCCCTTTTCTACTTCCTCATTCAGAAATTTCTCTTAGAGATTTTCCCAGGACAAGATCTAATCAGACAAAGAAATTCTAAGTTTAGACGAATGGCTGTATTTCTGTTCATTGCATTTGCTCAGGAAAATGTTGATTCTCCCTATTATCAAGATAGGTGATATGGAAATTGATGCCCCTTTGACCAAGATTTGACTGGCCTGGGGCAGCTAGGTAGCACAGTGAATAGAGCACTGGCCCAGGAGTCAGGAGGACCTGAGTTCAAATCTACCCTCAGACACTTAATGCAAAACTAGCCGTGTGACCTTGGGCAAGTCACTTAACCCCAATTACCCTACCTTCCCCCTTCCAAAAAAAAAAAGATTTGACTGGCCTAAGTCAAGACAGTCCACCTCCCATTTGATTAACCAATCAGAGGTAATTAAGCATCCCTCCTCTTCAGAGGTCATATAAACAGTGATCTCATTGCCATTAGGGGTCTTTGGTCTTAGGGAGATGGCCAAATAACTATCCTTTTATTAATAACCTGCTGGTCTTATTAATAAAATTATTAAATTACCCAGAAATCATATCTCTCAAACCTTTTTAAACATCACAAAGCTCTGACATTGCTTACATTATTTTAGGCAAATTATTTAAATTCTCCAGGCCTCACTTCTAAACAATCTATCTGGTCCCTTCCAACTAAAGAATTTTGTAGTTTTATAGGTCTTATGAAGTCTCTTCTTGCCAGATATATGAGAAGAAACCTTCTCCTCTTCGAAAAGGTAGGGCTGGAGGTTGGGCTGTGGAACATTGCATATAACATCAGATTTCTTCTATATGTTGATCAATTTTGCAGAAATTTTTTTCTCTCCTTCCTTTTATCTTTTCTTTAAAAAAAACTCTTATAAGAGATGATTTTTCTGGGAGGGAAAAGAATGGAGGGAGAAATCTAGGAGATATAAAAATAAAAGAAATCAACAAATATCTCTTTCTTAAAGACGTCTCTTCTTTCCCTACTATTTTTTCTCTTGTTTTGTGCTTTTCACTTTTCTTAATCCAGAGTATGGTTAAATTTCTAACTGAAGGTGTTAGCCAAATGACTTCTCATCAAATCAAGCCATGAAAATATCTGAGAACTATGCAAGAATGATCAAGACCAATTTAAAAGATAAATTGTGGAGTAAGTAGAGAATCCCAATAGCTTAGTCATATAGGGTTTCCTATAGCAAAATGGAGTAAATAATTCTGAAAGAAATGAAAAATAGCTAAAACTCCAAAAATGATGTATTTAGTATTATATTAAAAGTTTCGATCGTTTCAAGGTCACTTCTTTGGAAACAGTTGTCAAAAACAATTCTGTACATATACCTCATAAACGATTACTCCTCTGGAAAAATGCTCAACATGTAGACCATAAAGTATAGTTTTACAAACTATGTAGTTATACAAATGTATGGTTATACAAACTATATAATATAAGCTTCTGTCAATAAGATTTTAATATTTAAAATTAAATTAAACTCAGTAAGTGTTTATTAAACACTCATTATGTGACAGGATGGGTTCTGGGTGCTTGATAGAAAAATAAAGATGAAACCATCCCAGTCCTCAAATAAGATAATCTGAGGAAAGGAGGAAAGGAGATGGAATAACATACACACAGATAAGGAAATACAAAATAAATATGAATTTGTGGAGGGAGGAGGAAGAACTGAAACCTAGCAACTGGAGGAGACCAGGAAAGGGCTTTTTTAGGAGACAGAACTTGTGCTGATCTGAGGAGGGAGAACATGGTCTTGCAAAGACAGAGGCAGGAAATGGCATAGGATAGCAAAGGGAGGTGTTTGGCCAATATGGACCCCATGCAGAAGTAACATAAAAGGAGTCTGTGGACTTCCAGCTAAGGCGACTCAGCTCTCACCACACCACACACCACCTCCAGCTACTCGAGAAAATTACTCAAAATCCCACCAGGACAAATAATGAATAAGAAATTCAATAAGAACTATAGTAAGTAGATTCATCTACCCCAGAGCTAATCAAAAAGTCAGTCAGAAATCCATGGACCATTGGAAAAGGAGCTGCCAACAAACAAGCTAGAAGCCTCCCAGTGAGGTCAGAGACACATATGGCCAGCAAGTCTCTGTATATGGTGGCTGCATGAGCAGAAGTTTCCCCCAAGAAAATATAAGGATTGGTGGAAATGCAGAGTCAGAACTTAGAAGAGAATGAGAATCAGAGGGTAGGAATAGAAGTAACCAGATTTAGTGTGGCAGAATTAAGTCTAAGACACCTGAGTAAGTGAATCAATAAGCATTTATTACATGTCTACTATGCCAGTAGATATTTATGCCAGTAGCATACCAGAGCCAGGCACTGTACTAAACACTAGGGACATAAAAAGGGGCAAAAGAGAGCCCCTGCTCTCAAGTAGCTCAAAGACTAATGAGGGGGACAACTGGAAAACAAGGACATTCAAACAAGATTCATAAAGGACACATTGGAGATAATCAACAGAGGGAAGGCACAAGAATTAAGAGGAATTAGGAAAGGTTTCTAGCTAAAGGTGGGATTTTAGCTGAGAATTGAGGGAAGCCAGGAAGTGGAGATGAGGAGGGAGAGAATTCCAGGCATGGGACAGGCTGTGAAAATGCCCAGATTAAGGAGATGGAATGTCTTGTTTGAGGAATAGCAAGAAGACCAGCGTGATTAGATCACACTGGAAGGGAGGTGCAGTAGGTTATTGAGGACATTAAGTACCAAAGGATGTTATAGCTAATCCTGGAGGAAATATGGAGTCATTTGGAGTTTATTGAACAGAAAAAGGAATGACATGGCTATACTTGAGCTTTAAAAAGATCATTTGGGGGGGGGGGGGACGGCCAGGTAGCACAGCAAGTAAGAGCACCAGCTCCAGTGTCGGGATGACCTGGGGATCGAATCCAGGCTCTGACACTTGGCACCACACCCAGAAATAACTGTGTAACCTTGAGCAAGTTACTTAACCCCGACTGCTCATTAAAAAAAAAGATCATTTTGACAGATATGTGAAAGAAAAACTGGAAAGGGGAGAGATTTGAGGTAGACAAACTTACCGGCATCCCATTGCAATAGACTAGACATAAGGAAGGGAGGGTCTGTACCAGAGTGATGCAGTGTTAGAGGAGGGAAAGGAACACATGCAAGTGACCTAACAAAGGCAAAACCTATGAGACTTGGCACAGATTGACATGACAGTGGGGGTGAGGGAAGAGGGAAGAAAAAGGGAGGAGTTGGGGGGTGAAACCTAGGTTGTAAAATCCTGGGGGACTAGGAAGAGGATGGTGCTATTGACAATAATGGGGAAGTTTGGAATCTGGAAAGTTTAGGGGGGTAAAAAATCAACTCAGTTTTGGACATGATGGGTTTAAGATGTCTGCAAGACATTCAATTCAAGATGTCTAATGAGTACTGAGAGATGGAAGACTGGAGGTTAGCAGAGTGGATAGGGCTGGATAAGGAGATTGGAGAATCATCAGCAGAGAGATAACAATAGAATTTATGGGAGCTGATGAGATCACCAAGAAAAATAGTAGATAGGGAGAAAAGGAGAAGACTCAGCACCAAGCCCTTTGGGATATCCATGGCTGGTGGGTGTGATCTGGATGAAGAACTAGCAAAGAAGACTAAGAAGGAAAGGTCAGATGAGTAGAAGGAGAACCAAGATAGAGCAGTGTCATAAAAATCTAGAAAGAAGAAATTAGCAAGGAGAAGAAGGGAATCAACAGTGTTGAAGGCTGCAGAGAGGTCAAGGAGAATGAGAATGAAGAAAAGAATGTTAGATTTGGCAAATAAGAAAACATTAATAACTGGAAAGAACAGTTTCAGTTCCATGATGAGGTCAGATACCAGACTATAGAGAGGCAAGAAGCTTATCACAGCCCAATGACAAGGAAGAATAATTCTTGGGTCACAGGTAGGTTTGTGTCTGTATGGTTGAAATTTGGCTCTAAGAGAAATTGAGTTCAAATTCTGCCTTTTATGTTTACTACTTTAGTGATCTTGGGGCAGGTACCTTAACCTCCCTGGGCCTCAGTTTCCACATGTATAAAATGAGAAGCTTGGCCTAAATTATTTCTGAGTTTCCTTCTAATTCCAAAACTATGAGCCTATGGTGCCTTTTCCTTAAGAAAAAAAAAAGTAACTCCTTCAATTGTCTTCCTTTAAATTTAGTTACTAAGACATTTAGTGCAATATTCAGAGAACATGATACTTTTTTAGCAACCAAATGCCCCCCACATGAAATACTATTGTGTCTATGACTCAAGACAGTATGTAAGGCCTTTACTCACAAGCTAGCATTTTTCTATCCCATCCCATATTTGGCTTATTGGCTTGAACTGTCACTTAAACTCAGCCTCTGAGCTCTCCACCATATGGAAAAGTCTGTTAGTTTTGACTCACAACAAAGCACCAGAATGAAATTGTCATAAATCTAATTTCTCCAGCTAATATTCTGGGTGACTGGAAGTTCTGAAGAAAAGAGCATCTTGTACTATCAAAAGAACCACTTTGGTAATTCTGTTATTAAGCACTTAAGGAAAGTTTGCTTGTCTCCTGCAGTTCATAGACTGATAAGGCAACACAAGCTTAACAGAAATCATGCTTTTCTACAGAATTACAAATAAAATTGGGGAAAACCCTGGGTGAAAACTAAGTGGCTGTGATTTGAAGATCACCAAAAGGCTTCCTTTTTCCCCCTGAAGAAAAAATGCCTCCCTCCTGCACCTGACAGAAATCCTCACATCAGTCACTCCTGTGGATTAAAGCACTAAAAGCTGATTTAAAAAAAAAAAAAAGCACAAATATTTTACAAGATGGGGGAGGGGAGCATTACAATAGCTGTCTAAGACATAGTCACTAACACCATTAATATCCAAGTTCACCAGAATAGAATATTTTCCAAATTAGCAGCAAGTACCACTTTAGGCAATAAGACATGCCTATTATCAAGCCTTAAGTGAAAGCAGGAAGAAAGGTTTTGAGCCCATCATGCTGTTGCTTTGGAGGCAGACCTGACAACTGGTTCAGTAACAAGGTTAACATGGATAAGATGGTAGAAATAAAGGAGAAACTGGAAAGGGATAGAAAAGTACCCAAAAGATGGTGGAAAGACCTATAGACTTTGCCTACTTTATGACTTCATCAAAGACTGTCTCTTTCCTGGGAGATAATGCATGGATCATTCTTCTTTACATCCACCGTGTTCTCATATACAAATAGTAAAACCAAAAATATTCATTACCAAAGATATTCATTACCAAAATTATATAGATCCATAACTTCTTACAGAGCTATAGTTACGTTTTGTTGAGTCAGAGTTGTTCTGCCTACCACTTTCAGTTATATCAAATTCTTGGGCTCTGTTCTCTTGACTAATTCATTATGACTAAGGAAAGACGGAGAGCACTGTGCTCCATTCTCCCCTACACCAAAGGTTCTCCCAAGCTTACAATGTGTTAAGGAGCTTAGGGAGATCCCATATAGCACCCTAACCAAGTCACAACTTTTTTGGGGCCGCATTTCCTCCTCTGTACAGATTAGGAAGGACACCACAGTAGGATTCCTAAAACAATGAGGGAGGCATCATTAGGGCCTATGTAGAGGAAGAAAGAGCTAGAAAAGTGAGAAGGGTACCAACAGGAGAAAAGAGGAGCTTCAAAGCAAGCTTTATCTGCTTCACAACTTTGCCCAGGTTCGGTCCTATCATAGACATGATATTTTACACAATCTCCTTTAAGTGTCCTATGGAGGAGGTCAGAACAGATGATGCTTCTGAGTCCCTTTTTGCTCTAAAACTATGAAATCAAGATGTGGTGGTCTTTCAGAAGTGGAGTATCAATTTTTCTGACTCCTATACTTCTTAAAGAAATAGAAAAGACCTTGGAAAGACTCCTCTAATAAAAACCATCTTTGCTTCACCATAACAATCAGAGAGTAACGTCTACTCACTATATCTTTTATTCAATTGCAAAGGTACCCTGCTTAAGCCACTCTAAGGTTTGAGGGATTTTTGTGACCCAGACTTGCAGATATCTTAGACAAAAAGTACCATGAAACTTTTTCTTAAAAGAGTCCTTAAAGATCAGCTAATTCAATTCTCCCTTTCCCCTGGCATTTTACAGATGATGAAACTGAAGGAAAGTGATTTGTTAGCTAATTGTAATCAGAAATTCAACCAAGGTCATCTGACTCTGAGTGGAGTACTCTTTCCATGGAAACCACTGCTCTTTCCTGAGATAGGCCAAGGGACCAATTGTTTTCCTGAGGGATGGAAGGGGGGGAGGGTAGAGTTGGGGAGAGATAAGTAATTTTAAAACTTGGGGCATTTAGGAATAACATAGGTCTCATTGGAATGCCACAATGAGGGTTTTAGATAGTCATAAGGTAGGAAGAAGATGGGAAGGCACCTACAACAAATTCCCTGTAAGACAAACTTGACCTACTTACCAATTTTGTCTAAGGTTAGAAATGACAGCTGCCCAGCATCTCCAGATGTTTCAGATACCCAGTTTTATAGTTTCCTGCCCTAAATGGGCCCCTAGTGGGCTAGTTAATGTGCAAATTTTTTCAGCACCTTGGCCAGAGGCAACTGGGAATGGAAAACTGCCTACTAAGTCAGCACTGTGACTAGAGACAGCACCGACCCACAATCATGAGTACACAGGACCCTCAAAGTGGTGGGAGAGATGTTAAGGAGGATAAAGAAGAACCTGCTAACAGAAAGGGTCACCTGGGAGTCTTGTCATCATTTCTAGTCCTTTGAAAGGGCTTGTCTCATTGTCAGGACCCCTGAGGGATATCTTTGTGAGTCTCAATAATAACTGCCTCTTTTATAATACCTTAAGGTTTGCTAAGCATTTATTGGACATTAGTTCATTAGATTCTCTATAACAACTCTATGAAGGAAGTACTGTAAGTATTATTATCCCAGTTTTACAGATTAAAAAAAATCCATAGGACTGAAATAACTGATCCATAGACACACAGCTAATAGGTGCTACAGGCAGAATTTGAAACCAGATCTCTCCTGAATTCATGATGAGCACTCTTTACATTGTACTATTTCTCAAGATGCTTCAGTCAAGTCAGTCTACCTTTGGTAATCTGTCTTTGGTCCTACATTCTTTTCCAACTCTTTTAGAAAATTTTCATTCACCACAGAAAAGTAGATGACTCATAAGTCTCTCTTTCTGTCTATTTCTCCATTCAGATCCACAATTCAACTAAGCACAAACTTCAATAGCCAGATGGTCCTGTCCCTCAGCTGTTCAGTGGGAGTTAACAATGTTTTTGTTTTCTGGGTTGATAAGGAAGAACCCTTGGGGTTATATGCCTTGAAGTACCAGTTTGTCCCCAAGGACAATTTCAAATGACTCCCCTGGATCCTTTACCAGCCAAAGAAATGGTTCCAGGCAAAACTCTCTTTAGCTTAAGAAGTTAAAACTGGCTTGGATTTGAGAAAAGTCAACCTGTCCCACTTGTTCTAGTTTGGAATCCAATTACATCCTGTTTCTCCAGTAGGCACAAGCTATAGGAAGATTGCTATCCTTTGAAACACTGTCACTGAAATCTGATCTCCAACAGTTAGAGAAGTGGATTCAGTTCTGAAGCTAATTGCTTTAATGGGGTTTGCTATGATCAGATTCACTACGGGACAGCTTGGAATAAGTAAATCACCTGAGAAATCAGCACCTTAGTTTCTGCATATAAAAAGTGAAACAGATATCATTCTTCAGCTGGCGGAAAGAACATTTAAAGTCCCTACCTGGCATAACATTGGCATGGGGAACCTCTGATGAGAAAATCCTCTTTACCAATGACTGGCAATTGTTTTGCAAGAATCTCAGAATGAATTAAATTGATGAACCAATTGCCTAGGGGAACTGATGTGTTAAATTATTTGCATCACATAGCCAGCATGTGTTTGGAGGCATGAATTGAATCTTGTAGGTAGGGAGTATAAGCATTAGGATTGCCTATTTTGCTTACATGAAAACTGAGGCTTTGAGAAGGTAGGTGACTTGCCTATGACAATAATACTAGCAAGGATCTGAGGTAGGAATCGAAGCCAGGATGCTCGGCTCACTAAGTCCCACACTCTTTTTTCTATACAGTAGAACTTTGGTTTACAAATAGCCTGGTTTATGTATGCTTCATTGGATGAGGAAAAAATTTTCACAAAATTTGTCTTGCAGGGCAAACAAAAATTCGCAGTATGAATATCGTGTTTGCTTCACCACTGACTTAGAGGTGCTAGCCAGAAGCTGCTGCTCTTCCAATTCTTCCCTTCCCCAGGCTTCAGGCTACTCCCCCATCCCTCGACCCCAGTCCTAACCACAACCTCTGACCCTGGTCATCAGACCCCAACCCTCTCCAACAGCCCTTCAGTTCCATGCCCTACCTCCCCTACCCCCGCCCCCTTCTCCTCATCTCCCTCAAGCCAGCCACAACTCTTCTCAAAGGTAAAGTGCAGTTTAATTTGTTTTATTTTTGGTTTATATAGTGTACTAATCATTGCTATTGTATTTCAGGTGCATTAGGGACAAAAAAACTTACTTAAAATTATAAATACTTATTTTATATGGATATTTTTGGTGATTTGGTACCAAACTTTACATTATTTCCTATGGGAAAATTTACCTTGCAATACAAACAATTCAAATGAAGAACAGAATCTCGGAATGAAGTGAATTGGTAAACCAAGGTTCTACCATATTATACTGCCTATCCATTGCCTTTCAAAGGCATGGCACAAACCTAACAGAAGTGTGTGTCTATTGCAAACAAATATAAGTTTCCATGAAAACCAAACCCCCTACCTTCAAAAAAAACCATAAAATAAGAAGCAGAACATAATCCATGTATTTCAGGCCTACCAAAGAGTCTGAGTTCCCTTGGACCTAGGTACGTAGACTGGCTAGTGCTTATTTTTGTGGTTTTGGTGTGTGATATTTAGATGTTGGGTGATTGGCATTGTCAGCCAACCTAAAAATGGGGTGTGGGTCTGTCTTTGCTCCTGGACCCAACCAGGACAACAGGAACAAAAGCAATTGAAGGAAGGGAAGGAAGCCAATTTGCAAGGGCTTCAAATAGCAAGGGACATTTCTGGCCAGAAGGTGTTTAATCTAATAGCACTAAGTGGGTTAAAAAGCCATCTCTTCAGATCCCCAAAACAAATGAGAAATCACAGACCTGAGTCAATACATATTGATTTACTCCTATTTCTCCTTAATGAGATTTTAAATGAATAATTAAGTTCTACTAAATGCACACATTAACAAGTTCTAGTTTCTCTGAATAGTTCAGTTCAGATAACTACCAAAATAGAAGATCTCTATTTGAGAAATGGGCATGAAGGTGGGGGTCAAGAGGGCAGTAAGTGCTGCCTGCGCCTTGATCAAATGAAAATCTAAATTTCCAGTGTAGCTTTTGTGGAGTCATAATATTGGATTTTCCTCCTTGACAATTCACACACTAACTTGTTAAAACTGTGAGTTTGAAAATAGTCAGTACATGCATTGGGATTATGCACCAGCACATTCTATCCTCATAAATTAGCAATTCTACCTCAAGAAATTGAGCTAACTTAATTAAACTAAATTCATACTAAGTTGTTATATAGAAAAGACAATGAAATAACAATTGAGTTAGACTTATTCCATATTCACTGTATTCAAGAGCATTTTATATGAGGATATGACCATTAACTTGATAGAGATGTTATTATTCAAAGAATCAAAGAGGGGAAATGGCTGAATGGTGACTTGGGGGGAAGAGGCACGAATCTGCAAAAGGGATGCCATTTTGTATGTGACATATACCCATAATGCCATAGCCCATAGGAAGGAATCAAGTTATGTGCAGAATCTTCATCAATGAAAAGAAGTTGGGGCAGAGGTGGGGAGTGAGGTGTCTACTTCATAGTCGTAGTGCAGGGTGAAAGGGATAGAAAAAACAAGCATAAAGCTCAGAACCCTTTCTCAGGAAGCTTAGAGTCTCAATCAGATAACTAACACTACAATGTAGCCGACATTAAGGGCCAAGTGAACAGCATGAGATAGTGGGGAAACTATGGGCTTGGAAGCCTGAGCTCAAATCACGCCTCTGAGACAAGCAAAACTAGGCTTCTCTTCACTGGTTATGAGATCATGAACAAGTCACTTGGTCTCTCAGAGTCTGTTTCCTCATCTTTAAAACGGGGCTAGTTTTGATAGACTTAGCCCTTCTCAGCAATACAAGGACCTAAAACGATTCCAAAGAACACATGATGGAAAATGCCAGTCACGTCCTGAGAAAGAACTATGGAGTTGGAATGCAGAACAAAGCAGACTATTTTTTTTGTTTTTTTTTTCTTTCTCATGGTTTATTCCATTTTTTATAATTCTTCTATGCGACACGACTCATGAAAATGTGTGTAATAGGAATATATATGTAGAGCTCATATCAGATTGCAAGCCATCTTGGGGAGGGAGGGAGAGAAAATTTAAAACTTAATGGAAGTGATTGTTGAAAACTAAAAACAAAATTTAATTTTCAAATAAATAAATAAATAAAATGGGGCTAGTAATGCTCATAGAATTATGCTATAAATCCCACAACTACTATTGGGAGGATGGAATTAGATAATGAATATAAAATGTCACCTAAATCTTAAAACAATATGTAAATGGAATCTACCATTCATATTTTGTAACCCCTGTAAATCAGTTTCCCTTGTGCAGTTTAATTTTATTGACTCCTTAATGACCCAGGCTTCTCCTGAAGCTCCTTATGAGTGCGTGTTAGAACATGTTGGTATTTAAACATGTCCACATATTTATCAGAACTAGACCAGTTAAGTTCAAGTCTAAGCTTGTGGGAGACAATGATGAATTAGAAGCTATGTATATACAAACTCCAAGGCCAAGGTTAACAGGCTGGATTTCAGCAACTTTGGATCTTGTACAAGCAGACACACTGCAAGGTTAACTTATACCAAAAACATTGACAAGCTCGCTGAAGATCAGACTTTAAGATCAATACTTCCTCAAGGTCAGGATGAATCTGAATCAGCCATTTCTACTCTAACAGTATTTAACCAGTCCTCCAACTGTCTGAAGGCCAGATATACAATATTTCACTGCTCCTCAGGGTTCTCCAATACTCTTAAAGGGTTTGGAGCTGTTTGGTCTCTGCCATTGGCTAAGGCCTCCCCCACCCAATTATGTTTCCCTAATTTTAGGGTGTTCCCAGAATGCCAATTCCTTTAAACCTCTTAACAGATCAGCTTCTATAAAGGAATATTTACCTCAAAGCCACAGAAAGAACAAGCATACAAACATTCCTCCCCTCTTCAACACCTAGGGACATAAAATCCCATATATTCCCTCAGTATGAAAAGGGGGATCAAACTCACAACATAATTCAATTCCTATATTGCCTACTCCCAAGTTCTAAATCTAAAACTCCCTAGGCTTGTCCATCAGCATACTAGCTTCTTAGATCTTACCTGCTATGATAGTTGCAACAGACAAAGAGAGGTTGAGTGACTTGCCAGGATCACACAGCTGGTAAGTGTCTGATACAGAATTTGAACTCAGGTTTTCCTGATTCCAGGAAATGGCACCTAGTAGCCTCTAAACTTGAGATTCTTAGAGACAAAAGTGAGGAGGCTGTGTATTCCAGGCATGGGGAATACCCTGTACAAAGATATAAGGAGTTAAATTGGAGTGTCTTGCTAAGAGAATGTCATGCTTCAGAGAGCATAAGTCCAATGGGCTGGCTATGTTCCAATGCAAAATGTATGCTTGCCAAAAAGATTGTTTTATGGAGAATTCACACAGGGCAGGCATTCACATAGTGGTCAGAAGAAGCGATACACAGACACTCCCAAGGTCTCTCTCAAGAAATCTTGAGATTTGAATGTGTGTGACATGGGAGACACTGGCACAGGACCCCTCAGCATGGTGTACCCTCATCAGAGAAGGTGTTGTGTTATGTGAGCAAAGCAGAATTGAAACAGCTCAAAAGAAACACAGGATGTGCAGATTTAGAATATCCACCCCAAATGTTCACATGGACTATATGTGCCCGACCTGTGGTGGAGAATTCCGAGCTCATATTGCTCTGATCAGCCACAGTTGGACACACTGAAACTGGACTTTAGCATGGTGATGTCATTTTGGTCTTCTTTGAGAATGAAGGACAACAAGCAACCAATCAACCAACCATGCTGGGACCAGAGACATAGCACTCAGCTAATCCCCTCATCAAGATTTTGCAGAAATGATGACTTCAGGACCAATGATTTAAAGGGAAACAAAACCACATAACACCCTCATGGTTCATGTTCTTTCTGATTGGGCTTGTTACTCTTGGGTATTAGCCACTTTGGAGATGGCTTACCTCTGAAGCTATATTTCCATCCTTTCTCTTTTATAGTTTAGTGCAGTCCTATAACCCTGAAGAAGAAGAAGGATGTATCTTTCTACATTACATTCTTTGTTGCATTCTCTTGGCAAAGGAAAAGAAAATGACACCAAAGAGCTACGGTAAAAATGCATAAAGATCTGACCATAGGTTCAGCCTACAATAATGCGAAATTATTTCCTTGGTGAGCTTTATTTGGGGGGGGGGGGGGGGGGTTCTGTCCTTTAGATGAGTGTTAAGTCAGTTGTTCCAACCACAAAAGTCAAAATGCTTTTGTAACTTATTGATCTGTGACAAATCCCTAGGTCTTGGGTCATGATCAAAAGGCAAGACCTCACAGCACAAAGTTAATGTGTTGTATCTCACTGTCCTGACTTTGGAGTAATTATCTTGTTAGGTTCAGTGGAAAGGGAAAAATCACTGCCTGCTTTGTTCCCAAAGAGCAGGATCAATAAACCCCTTACGGAATATCTCTTGACTTCTTATCATCTTTCATATCTTACTGAAAAATGAGATGCTAATTTCTCTCCTTCATATGCTTCCCAAGTGCATGTAGGGAAGTTGAAGTGCTATTCATTTCTGATTTTTTTAAAAAATAAGTTGTAACCAACAAGGAAATTAAATCGAGTTAAGAGAAACAGTGAAGAGGCAAAAAGAAATATTAGGATGAGTGATAGTCTTTAGTAATGAGTAATTCAGAGATACCCGGAGGGAGAAAGCAAATTACGTCTAACTACAAAGGATAAATATTATTTGAGGCATAAAAACCCTAAAAATAACAAGAAGGCTATCTTTTATAGTGACACATGGAAACACCAAAACCCACAACACTCAACAATGAGAAATGTTGTGGCCAACCATTTGCAAAGGTCTCTACCCATATTTGTGTGTGTGTGCATGCACATATGCATGTATATACATTCTCTGAGGGGTTGTAAGAAAGCAAAAAAAAAAAAAAGCAGAACTTGACATATTTGCTTTGGATCTATGAGGCTGACTCCAAATCTATGTGTCAAGATGAATTTTTCAACTTTCATGGGAAAAAGAAACAAGAGGAGAGGAAGGGGATATTTGTTCCTAACTTCAATTCAATATCCAAATTAGGGGAAAGCCTCAAAGAAGAAGCAAGTGCAGGTCACTTTCCAGAACATATTCATTGGCAGCAATGGACCACCTCTCTCCTGTTTGTCTTTCCCCTTGCTATGTCTTGCCCTGATCAGTGAGGCCAAAGTCCAAATCCACAGTGGAGATTGAGAAACCCAGAAGTCCCTGGGTGGGACTCTACTGCTGCCTCCATTAAACTGAGCTAGCTGGGGTTGTGGTCTTCTTTACAAGTTACCTTGATAACAAAATGTAAATGTACATGATGAGAGAAAGTAAAAAATAATTTGGATTTATAGAGCTAGAGCTAAAAGGAACACTAGAAACCAAGTAGCTCAAATCCCTCATTTTACAAATAAGAAAACTGAAGCACAGCGAGATTATGTGACTTGTCCAAGATTACACAGATAGAAAGCATCTAGGGAAGATATTAACAAGACTCTCTCCACCATATCTCATAAGCTACTTCTGTAGCTTAGGCAAGAATGGTGTGAAACTGCTAGGTACCATGGCAAATGGTAGACCTTGGATTTAACAAGTACTGGTTTAGAGATTCATCTGACCAGAAAATCACCAGCATGTCATGATGTCTGAGACACCAAAAAAAAAAACTCATAGGAGAATTTAGAGACAGAAAAGACTAGTGAAATGCCAGGAAATGTTTAACAACCAACCCTGAGGCAAAAATGTATTTAGGACATACTCTTAAAGTTAATCTACATTATTGACATTTTCCATCACTTTCTTAAATCTAAACAATCAACAACAACAACAAAAAAAAATCCAATGCCTAATTTGTAGCATTTGCCTATTTCCAAGGAGATAATTGTTCACACTTAAAATTTAACAATCAGCTCCCAAGGGATCATTTAGCCTAATCCTTCCATGATATAGACTGAAGACTAGAGAGGTTTAATTATCTGACTAGGTAGAAAGTAGCAGAATTAGAATTTTAATCTGGATGCTCAGACTCAGAGTCAAGGGCCAAAATCTCTAGAAGACCCTGTTTAAAGGCTTTACCTAACAAGGGTCTTCTGTTAACCAGATGACACAGATTAGTTTCTCAGATTAGCTACAAGGAGGACAAGATCCTGAGGGAATGGGACATAAGAAAGGCCAATGTTAATAAGAGCAGGAAAGATAAGGAAAGGTCTGGAACATAGGATGCAAGGGGACAGAGGATAAACTTTGCCCACATTTCAGTCTAGGGCTAACTGGGTCCCTATTGTCAACATCTCGGTACCATAAAACTAACTTAAGAATGACTTAAGAACTGACTTCAAATGATCTGAGATGAGGAATTCAACTCAACTTGGTCATTGGGTCCATTGATAGGTTGAATTAAACTAAACTGTACTAAAACATCTGAATCAGTATTTGTCCCATTCCCTGTTAAATGACAGCTCAGAGATCTTATCATAGACCTCCATGAACCGAAATTTCACAGTTAACACAGGATGAGGCAGGGGATAAGAGAAATATACAAATGCCCATGATTTTCTCTGACTTTGAGGGTAATAGCTATTTTTAATCATCCCCTAGGTTATATGTACTTCAGAGTCAAAACTAAGAAAAATGGCAATTTCTAAACAGTAATGTATTCTGCCTGTCAGCTAGGCTTTTACTTCATAACAAGATCAGGTACCCAGAGGGAAGGTATCTCTGCTCTTTAACAGTGAACCTGTTAAAATGCTACCCTGATTCAATGAGCTGAGACCCTTACTAGGAGCTAAGATTCTGTTACATGTGCATTTGTCTGTCTGACTGTCTCAAAGGGAATGTTTCTTTACAGATACATAGAACTCAGTCTGAAATGATGTGCCCAACTTTAACTGTAATTATATTGAACCATGCTATCCTACTTTACCCTCCCAAAGACCTGAGGCCAAGATTTGGGGAAGGGGAGGACCCTTAAAAATAACCCTAGTGTTTTTATGCCTTTTACATTAACAGATGTGCTTATGGAGAAGCTAAGTAATATTGGCACTTTTGAGGGAAAAAACACTCCTATTCCTCTGCCAGATCCCCTTGACTCAGAGACTTCATTCATTTATTGTTAATCAACAAGCTTTTATTACACGTGTATTATGTGCCAGAGATTATGCAGGCACGGGGCATAAAAACACAAAAATATAACATTTCCTGTCCTCAAGAAGCTGACATTCTATTGTGGGGAGCCAGAATCCAAAGACTTTACCACTTTACCTTGTATAAGAGTCCTTTTCTCAGTGCATACCCTCCCTAATCATGGGTCTTATCTACAAGGCACTACAAGTCAATTCAGCAGGTATTACAAAGCCTCTACTATGGACTAGGCCCTGGCTCTTCTCCACCTTCTCCCAGTTCCTTGAGCCTCACTAAATGTCCTAGCAGCACCCTTAATTTTAAAAGATAACCACCAAGCAATATTGGCTTCAAAGAAAACATTTTAAAGGAAAAGTGATAACTGCCCTTCAATTTAGTTTTAATAAATAATAAAAATAATTATAGTCCTTCAGACTCATACAAAAAGAATTATGAATACTACTAATTGGTGTTTTGATGCCACACTGAAAGCTTTTTAAATCTATAAAAGTAAAGGTGGCTCAGGGTTAAAGCTTTATACACCCACCACCCTTCCCCCTCAAAGCAGAGGTTGCTCCAACTGTCCTCTAATGGAGCCCCTCAGAAATTTTTATTTTAAAAACTGAGAGCAGAGCAGAAAATAGAATGAGAAGTTTCCCAACGAATAGCCACACTACTTGCAAGACAACAATTGCTTCTGATAGAATATTCCCTCAGCCCTGTAATTTGCCATTTAAAAAACATCACTTCCATCAATTATGGCTTTGTGATACATGATGTAAGGGAAGGCCAGAATCCTAAAGAGCTATTATACAAGAGCTGAGCTAACATTGCACAAAAGAGCAAATGGCTGATGAGAACATTTGTCAGTTTTCTTACAACCAGTTCTACGTCACCCTTATGATAATAATAGCTGAAATTTATATAGTGTTTTCAGGTTTATAGAGCAATTCACATACATTATTTCATATGACTCTTACAACAGCCCTATGATGTAGGGAATGTCAGTATTTTTATCTGTAACTATTGTATAAAAGATGCAATATTGAGAGGCAGTGTGACACAATGGAAAGGACACTGAACCAGGATTTAAATCCCAACTCTGTCATTTACTACATGTGTGGCCATGAGCTCTATTTCCCAATAACAAGAATATGCATTTATTAAGTATCTACTATTTGCCAGATGGGTGGTAAAGTACATAGAGTGTCAGGTCTGAAGTCAGGAAGATTCATCTTCCTGAGCTCAAATCTGGCCTCAGACACTTACTAGATGCATGACTCTGGACAAGTCACTTAACCCTGTTTGTCTCAGTTTCCTCATCTGTAAAATGAGCTGGAAAAGGAATTGGCAAGTCATTTCAGTATCTTTGCCAAGAAAATCCCAAATGGGGTCAAAAAGAGTCAGAAGTGACTGAAACGACCAAACAGCAATTTATCAGGTAACCATGCTAGATGCTGGGGATACAGAGGCAAGCAGAAAGAAAGATAGTTTCTGCCCTCAATGGGCTTACATGTAATGGGAAAAGCAATACACAAAAGGGAATTGAAAAGGGGGAGGACAGAAGTACCTCGGGGCATGTCAGTGAAGCCCAGACAGTCAGAAGCATAGCTGGGAGAAGAATGAAGCTGGACTAGTCTGGGCCCTTCCTCAAAAATGGAAGTTCCCACTATTTGCCCAAAGGGCTATAAAAATGTGCACACCCTTTGTCCCAGCAATACCACTTCTGGGGCTGTATCCTACAAATGGGAAAAGAACCCACATGTACAAATATATTTAGAGCAGCTCTTTTTGTGGTGGCAAAGAATTGGAAATTGAGGGGATGCCCATCAATTGGGGAATGACTGAACAAGTTGTGGCATATGAATGTAATGGAATACTACTGTGCTATAAGAAATGACGAGCAGGCAGACTTGAGAAAAACCTGGAAAGGCTCCTATGAACTGATGCTGAGTGAGGGGAACAGAACCAGGAGAACATTGTACATAGTAACAGCAACATTGTGCAGTAATTGACTATGATAGACTTAGCTCTTCTTAGCAATACAAGGTTCTAAGACAGCTTCCAAAAGGCTCATGATGGAAAAGGCTATCTACATTCAGAGAAAGAACTTTGAAGTCTGAATGCACATAGAAACATACCATTTACTCTCTTTTTTTGTTGTTGTTTTGTTTTATTTTGTTTTGTTTTTTCTTCCTTGAGGTTTATCCCATTGGTTATAATTTTTCTATAATTTTCAACATGACTAATGTGAAAATATGTCTAATATGAATGTATGTGTAGAGCCTATATCAGGCTGCACACAATCTTGGGGAGGGAAAAGGGGAGGGAGGCAGAAAAAATGTAAAACTCAAAAGCTTGTGGAACTGAATGCTGAAAACTAAAAATAATTTTTTTTTTAAATAAAGATTCCCAGCGTTACTCACCAAAGAGAGAAAAGCACCACAGGAGTAAAGGAATGTTCCAGGGTAAAAAAGGCTTTAGAGGATGAGAAAATTTCCAGGGTGGATAGCTTACAATTCCTGATTTGTAAATTGAAGAAGTTAGACTTGTCATTCAGTCATTTCTGACTCTTCATGACTCCCATTTGGGGTTTTCTTGGCAAAGATTCTGGAGTAGTTTGCTATTTTCTTCTTCAATTTCTTTTACAGATGAGGAACTAAGGCAAACAGGATTAAGTGACTTGCCTAGGGTCACACAGCTAGTTGAGTGTCTGAGGTTGGATTTGAACTCAGGAAAATGAGATTCCTGACTCCAGGCCCAGCACTCTATCTACTGTGCCACCCAGTTAGGTTAAACTAAATAACCTCTAATTTCTCTTATAGATCTAGATCTATGATCTTATGACTTGCCCAAGGTTATGACAAATAAGGGGCATATCTAAGATTCAAACCTGAATCATCAGACTTCAGGGATATTTCTATTGCACCCTATTTCTCCCAAGTGAGCAAACAATAGTTTTGGTTCTATGCTAGCATGTACCCTGAATTTTAGCTTATTCCTCTTCCTTTTTAAAAATTTTTTTTTATTTTTTAATTAAAAAAATTAAAAATCACTGAGTAGTTTAAAGTTTTCAAATTCAGGTAATATTTCTTTTTCAGTTTCTCCAAGTGAACAGGGAAACACACTTCTAGGAATATGACAGGGTACAGCTGGTCTCTCAGTGGTACAGTTTTCAAATTGACCGTACACAAACAGATGAACACCCCCATACACACACCTTGGACTCCAAGTCTTGAAAAAACCATTAAATATAGTCCAAACAAAATTGAATTCCTTTCTGGGGATGTGACTTTTCCCAACATTCAACACAACAAGCTAGCCTTCAGAGTCAATGGACAGGAAAGAAATAAAACTCAACCACAAACTGGCTTGACAGACAGCCCTGGTAAATACCAACTTGAACCAGCCAACTCAAGGTTCATTTACTTTAAATTCCATAGACCAGACCCCCTATTGACCTTCAAACTGCACACTACTGGTTTCTTCTTGAGTTAGAGAAGATACTTGTTATTACAGGGGCATAGAGGTATGAAATCTAAACATGGAAGGGTCCTTAGAGATCCTCCAATCCAGCTCTTCACTTTGCAGATGAGGAAACTGAGGTCCAGAAAGATGTTGACTTCTTGTAATTAAAGCAAATTTCCCTCATCCTCCTCTTATTCTTTTAGTCTGGGAAAAAGAACAGGCTCTCTAAAAGGGACATACAAGCACTCAATTAAACATGGAATGATTTTTAATGGGCTGGTGATAATTACAAAGCAAAATTACAAACTTACTCCCGAAGTTCCTTTTATTTCCACAATTCTTTGTGCTAATTAACCTGGTGAATCAGCACAGATTACCGAGACCAGACAAAAATGAAAAAAATCTGAGGGGAAAAAATATTTTGCACATATAGTTAATTTACTAATAGAATTATTTACTAATATAAAAGTCTCTCTTACAACTTGCTTGCTAGCTGGAAATTCCTATGTAGTTAAACTATAAGGCATTTACAGTTTTAGAACCTAGAGATACATTGACAGGCCTGGCCTTTTCACACAAACCAAGAATACAATATGATCTCCAGGGCTGGGCAGAAACTCAAGAAGTTATCTTCTCTGGAAAGCCATATCTACAATCTCTGACTGCTAGAGAATCTCAGGAGAATTTGCCATTGAGAGTTTAGTTATTTCTGAATATGGTGCTACAATTCTCCTATAATTCAGATGTGGCCGGCCAGGTAGGTGGCCTCTTAGAAAGGCAGAAAAAGGGAAAGTATAAACCTCATTTTGTTCATCCTACAAATGTTTATCATACTCCTATCTTCCTGCTGATCCTGCTCTGAGCACTGAGGGTTGTCCAAAGAGCTAAAGCTGAAATTCCTCTTCTTGAGAGGCTCAAAATCCAGTGCTTCATTTGCAGTCAGGTTTGATTGAGCACACTGCCTTTACTAGGCACATCTATACATCGGTGCCATGTTGCATAAAGGATTACATAATTAAATCATATAGAAATTTCAAAAATGTACCCAAATATGACAATCGTGTGCACAAAAGGAGTGAGAAATGAAGTTTTAACTGGTGCCATAAGGTTCTGTTCTGATTAGCATTGTAAAATTAATAATTTGATTTATGGTAGATTTTACCCACCACACCTCTGCCAAAAGTGTTCTGGGGTCTAAAAGGGCAATTAAAAATAATCACAACAGTCAATAAAATAAGGCCAATTAAAACTAGAAGCAAGTACTTAGGTGTCCCTGGGGTCTGTCACTGGCCCTGTGCTATTCAACATTTTTATCAAGGACTTGTGAAAGATGCAGACAACACAAAATTGGGAAAGATAAGCAGCATGTTAGATGACAGAGTCAAGATCCAAAAAAAGGTTTCAGCAGTCTAGAATTATTGGTACATAAAATCAAGTGAAATTTAATAAAGATAAATGTAAAGTTCTATACTTTGGTTCAAAAAATCAACTTCACAATTACTACAAGATTATAGAAGCATGGCTGGGGGCAACTAGATGATGCAGTGGATAGAATGCCAGGCTTGGAGTCAAAAAGACCTGAGTTCAAATCCAGCCTCAGACATTTATTAGCTGTGTGACCCTGTTTGTTAATCCTGTTTGCCTCAGTTTCCTCATCTGTAAAATGAGCTAGAGAGAGGGGCAGCCAGGTGGCTCAGCGAGTAAGAGCAGCAGCTCCAGTGTCGGGATGACCTGGGGATCAAATCCGGGCTCAGATACTTAGCACCACACCCAGAAATAACTGTCCATGTGACCTTGAGAAAGTTACTTAACCCCCATTGCTTTTAAAAAAAAAAATGAGCTAGAGAAGGAAATGGCAAACCAATCCAGTATCTTTGCCAAGAAAACTCCAAATGGGGGCATAAATAGTCAGACACAACTGAAAAAGAGTGTAGAGGCATAGTTAGACAAGAGTTTCTACAAAAAAAAAAAAGATATAGGGGGGTTTAATGGATTTCAAGTTCAATATGAGTCGATGATATGGCAAGACAGAAGAGGAAATCAATGCAAACTTAGACAGCATTAAGAGGAGTACAATGTGAATCTAGGAGGTTTCATTGCTTTCTACCCTATTAAGACCACAGCTGGAGTACTATGCCGCCATATATGGCCACAACCAGAAGCACATTCAGGAATACATTTGGAAGAGGACAACGAGTCCAGTAAAAGGGCCACCACCCCTGACAGGTGATGGAATCAGGCAGGTTTGCCTTGGTGAGGAGAAGGCAGCAAGCGTCAGGTGAAACAGGAATGGATTGGCTCTGCTTGTCCTTAGAGGGCAGAACTAGGAACAATATAAGTGGCAGAGAAGATTTAGACCTCATGGAAGGAAAAACTTCCTAATACATAGAGTTACCCCAGCATGGAGCAACCTGGCTGGTTGTAGGGAGGGAGATCCCCCTCACTAAACATCCTCAGAGTCCAGATGGCCACGTATCCAGGATGTCATGAAGGGGAGAAAGTGTGGAATCGAGTAGAAGACTTCAGAGACCCCCTCCTCCCACTCCAAGATTCTGTGTCTCAGTGATGTTAGATTAAGATAGACCTCAGGAAGTTCAAAAGCAGTAAGTATAGGAGCAGCTAGGTGGAGTCAGGAGGACCTGCGTTCAAATTCTGCCTCAGACACTTAATAACTGTGTGAACCTGGGCAAGTCACTTAGCCCCAATTGCCTCACAGAAAAAAAAAAGCACTAAGTATATAGAATCATCTACTGTTAGAGCTAGATGATACATTAACAGTAATTTAGCCTAAGCCCTTGATGTTATAGATGAAGGAAACAGACTCAGTGAGTTTAAGCTACTTGACAGATTTCAGGTCTAGTTAAATGATTGAACTGGGATTAGAAACTGAGCATCCTGTCTCCCTGCCTCCCAGTATTCTTTCTAGTACACCACATCTACATATTTCCAAAGATGACCAGAAGCCTGAGGGTTAGCCAACATCAAATAGCACAGCCATTGAGCTAAATGGATAGCCCCATACGTGCTCCAGGTAAATAAGTAATATGCATCTGAAGGCTTGTATTTTGTGTTCCTTGCTGAACTCTACAAACATAAATTATTATTATTATATTACTGTGCTTTCAGAAGAATTTCCCATGACCTCTTCTTCATCCTCTTTCCCCTGACAATAACAGAAGTCACTTCACAGCTCCCTAAGTAGGAGGGAGCCCTCTTTCCCATTCCTCCTCCTTTTGAGCCAGAGGACTTTGATTCAAAGTCCAATTCTGCCATATTTGTGACCTTGTGCAAGTGACCACCTCTCTGAGCCTCAGTTTCCTCACCTCTAAAATGTGGGACAAAAGATCAGACAACCTCCAAGGCCCTTCCAGCTCTAAAATCTATGATCTTATTAAAATATCCTTACTAGTACCTATTTATTGCTTTCAGATAACTGAATGACCTATTCCCCCTCCCCCTCACAGAGGTCTAATCCTATCTTTGAGGCTCTTCAGGGCCATTTTCATTGGCACAAAGGAGTGCTCCCAGGGGGAAGTTTTTTTCCTCTTAGAAATGGAGTGGGGGCCCCAACATAGTTACCCCTGGCACCCTTTTACCCTTTTCTAAGGACAAGCCTGGCGAGTAGTGAAGGGTGTGAATTAGTAGCATTTTAAAGACGATTTTCATGGTTTTATTAGACCATCATCCTACCTCCCAAAGCACCTCACTTTGCTCATTTAGAAAAACTTCTATTAAACTGACAACTAGCAACCTCCTGTTCCCATAATATGCTATTTGGTTGTGGTCCCTGAAGAGACCTTCATGACAGTAGCTCAGAATTCTCTTTTACTGTCCAGATTTATACAACAAATCATAATTATGGTATGACACTACCATTAAAACATTTTCCTTTTAACTGGTTTTCTCTCTCTCTCCCTCTCCCTCTCCCCACCCCCATCTCTCTTTCTCTGTTTCTCTCCTCCCTCTCTCTCGCTCTCTTCATACATATATTGCCCATGTAAATATTCCACCACAGCTTATCCTTCTATAATCATTCAGAGTAAATACCTTGCACTTTTAACACACTGTGAATTTATTGTTGACTGTCACAATTTTTTCTTATCATAGTCTAAATGAAGGCACAAAGGAAAAATAGATCATTTCTAAGAATAAGAAAAATGACCTGCAAGTCTCACCTCTGACACATACTGCTTGAGTCACCCTGGGGAAAAAAAATCACAACCTCACAGCACCCAAGGAAACTCTGCAAGAGTGCAGATGACATTCTGCCTTGACAGAGGGTGTTTCCTCCCTGGGAGTTACCTATTCAAATGGAATCACAAATCCAGACTCCAACTCCCACCCCCACCTCACCCCACCCCCTAAAAATTGAAAGGATATTTTTTTTACTTTTATCAAGTAGAAGTAACTGACATTTGTATAGTGCCCTTAGATTTACAAAATGACTTCTTACGTGCATGATTTTACCTGATCCACACAACTGCATAAGTACTACCAGTATTGCTGTCTTCATTTTGCAGATCAGAAAACTTAGGTGACTTGACCAAGGTCATACAGCTAGCCAATTCAGAGGCAGGAATCAAATTTGTATTTCTCCTGGCTCCTAGTTAGTACTCTTTGCACTATAATATACATTCACATTTTTTTTTTAATGACAGTCTATGAAGTGAAAAGAGTACCAGTCTGGGAATCAGGTGATCTGGATTCTGATCCCAGATCTGTCACTTATTATCTCTATTGTTGTTTGCTCAGTTGTTTCAGTCCTGTCCACCTCTTTATGACCCCATGTGGGGAATTTCTTAACAAGGATAATAAAGTGGTTTGTCATTTCTTTCTCCAGCTCATTTTGCAGATGAGGAAGTGAAGTAAACTGGGTTAATTGACTTGGCCAGGTTCAGTAAGTGTCTGAGGCTGGATTTGAGCTTATAAAGATGAGAATTCCTGATTCCAAGTTCAGTGCTCTATTCACTATGCCACCTAGCTGCCCTCTTGTCCATATAGCCTGGCACAAGTCATTTTATTGTCTTGGGCCTCAATTTTCTCATCCATAAAATGAGGGAATTGGACTACTTAATTACTTAAGTTTCTCTTAGCTCTAAAAATATGAGTTCTAGTTAAAAGTTTGAAATATCAGTGTGAAGAATTCATACAGTGAAAATACAATATGGAAACCAATACAGATCAGCAGGTCTTCTGTAACTCAGTCAATCGATAAACATTTACTAAGCACCTACTCTTCACTAGGTGCTGGGCTGACACGTGCTGATACAAATAACAAAAAATGAAGGACAATATTAGCCTCAAGTAGCTTATGATCTATGGGAGAAGACACCACACAAAAGAAAGCTGAGAAGGGGGAGGGCACATACCCAATGAGAAACCAAAGAAGTCCAAAAGGGATACAGGTGAGAACTGAGCATCTTGGACATCCGTCATTGGAAAGGGCAATGCCTCTATAAGGCTTATGCCTCAAAGAGATTAAAGATAGTGAGAAAGGACCTGTATGGACAAAAATATTAATAGCCACACCATTTTGTGGTGACAAAGAACCGGAAACTAAGGAAGTGCCTATCAATTGGGGAATTGCTGAATAAACTATGGCATGTAAATATAATGGATTGTTATTGTGCCACCATTAGAAATGGCAAAAGGGAGGGTATCTGAGAAACCTTGAGAAACTTGCCTGAATTGATGCAGAGTGACGTGATCAGAACCAGGATAACAGTTTGTGCAATGAACAAACATTAGGAAGACAAGCAATTTTTGAGAAACTTAAAACAATGATGAATGTAATAATGACCAACCATGACTCTAGAAGTCTAAGCATGGAACATAGTAATTCTCTCCAGCCCTAGTGGTGATGGACTCAAGCTGCAGAATGACATGCTATTTTTGGACATAGCCAATGGTGGAACTTGTTTTTCTTGATTATGCATATTTGTTAAAGGGGTTCCTTTTTCTTTTTTCTTTTTCCAGTGTAGGAAGAGGGGAAAGAGAGAAAATGGGAGGGAGAGAAAATAAATGTTTGTTAGTTAAAAAACAATGTATTTTAAAGAAAGTTACCTGGGACACAGAGATAAAGTGATTTGCCCAAAGTCATGCATTTAGTATGCACCAGGTCATTTTAACTTCAAGTTCGGTCTCCAAGTGGACATCTATCCACTACACCTGGGCTTCTTAAACTTTTTTTTCATTTTTTCCATTCCTTCAGCACTTCTTAAACTGTGGGTCCCAACCCCATATGTGGATCTTGATCACCATGCTGCCTTCTGTACCTTACACAAATAAGAATTTTAGCTTCTCTCAAAATCTATTTGCACAATTTTTCCCTCCTTTTCCTTATCCACACTTGCACATGGGCTTTTGTTCTCTGCAGATACACCTCTGCACCACACAGTGTACCAAATATCTGTCTAACCACAGTACTTAGACTTTTTATCCCATGACCCAAGCAACAGTTCTTTAGGTCCTGTCTCAGCTTTCCTAATAGGTAAGGTCACAGTTCATCTTCTTCTTATAACCACTGATCCTAAAGATTCAAAAGGAAGAGATGGGAAGGAGCGTAAGAATGCAACACTGGATTAGTAGAAATCAGTATATAAAACCAATGAATCAGAATTGCGATATTTGAGAGTTGCCAGGAACCACAGTGACCAGTAGGCCACACCTACTTGAAAGGAATCCCCATGATAACATACCTAATGAGTTACATTGCTGCCAGCCAGGAGCAGCTATTCAGAGGTTATCAATTACAGTCTCTGTGACCTAGGCATTTCCTACCTAGTAGTAGGATAAAGTCCTAACCCCTTGCATAAGACATATGAATCAAATAACTATGCCTCAACATCTTTACTCATTTGACAGAACATAAAGGTAGTATATGCACCATCATAAGTTTAGAGTTAAAGAGATCTTAGGGGCAATCTAGTCCATCCTATTCATTTTACAGATGAGGAAACAGAGGTCCAGAAAGATTCACTGATTTGCCTGGGGTCACACAGCTATAAGTAACAGAAGGAATTTGAACCAAGTCTAGGAAGATTTATATAAAATGCAATTAATTCCTTTTTTGACATTTAAAATTGCTTCAAAGGAGATGCCGTGACAAGACGTAGTAGATCTGAAAAGACACAGAGGCATAAAAATCAATGCAAATGAAAACAAAGAAAGACACCCAAAAGGAAGTCAATGACCTGGAATGCTGAGGTTGGCATCTTGTACTAAATAGCGCAGTGAAATTCCCAGAACTTGTAAGACAAAAACAATCACAAAAGAAAAAAAAATCACATTCAGAAATGCCATTTTATTTCCATGTGACTTGGATTTTAGATGACTAAAGAATATGATCACTTTAAATGAACTGAATTTAATTTCATTTTACTGTATCTATACACACACACACACACACGCACATATTTCTGTTTAATTTTAGAGAGAAAAAATAACACCCCATCCTGAGAAAATGGGCAGGAGGAGGAGGGAGGAGTTTTGATCTTTAAGGACCTAACTGATTTAAAAAATCAATTCAGAATTAGTGTTTTAAATTTGAATTTAGATCATAGCTGAAGAAATTTATCTGAGAATATGCAGTTGCTACAAAATTGACCCAAAGGAAAAAGGTCACTTGGATGAACTAAGACTAACCAATTGCAATCCTTTCAGTGAGATGGAAAATTACCAGGCCTTGCCAGATGGTAATGCCCCTGATGGGCATTGTTCAGCCTCCATTCTCTGCCCCCACTGCCCATTCACATATTCCCCACCTCATCAACCTAACTCTCTCTCATCCACCCAGTGCCCCACTAGAAAGCTACCCATCCCTTTCACTTTGATGTCTAGAATGCCTGCTCCATAGGTTTAAAAAAAATGTTTCCACCTTAAATCTTAGCAGTGCCTACTAAGGCCTAGTGACCATGTCCTCCAAACCCTTAGGCACTGCCACCCAAAGTGCAATGCACTTTAAGGAACCACTTATCTTTGCCATCCATCTTGCATCTGAACCCTCCCATATGTGTTGTCCCACCCAACTAGAGTATGAAGCCTTGAGAGCAGAAAAATGTCTCGCTTTTTCTATTTTTATCTCCAGCATTTAAGACAGAGTTTGGCACATAGTAAGCTCTTAATCAATGACATTTCATCCATTTTACAAGCTAAATCTACAGATAGGAGTTAAGAGGACAACAAACAAGGGGTGGCTAGGTGGCGAAGTGAGTAAAGCGCCAGCTCCGAAGTCAGGAGGACCAGAGTTCGGTTCCGGCCTCAGACACTTAACACCCACACAAAAAAACTAGCCGTGTAACCTTGGGCAAGTTACTTAACCCCAATTGCCCTCCAAAAGGCAAAAATAAAAGGAAAAAAAGAGGACAACAAATGGAATAATGAGAAAAGTCTAGGGATAAAACAGTCACAAAGAATTTCCTGAAACAAGAGAGATTTGAAAGTCCTGTGGAACATGAACAGACAGAAAATAAAGGGAAAGGCATTTAAGTGGAGGCAGTAGAATATGCCCAGAGAGAAGTAGAAACAAACAAGTCATTTGTAGTGTGGGGCCATTAAATCAGCCCAGCTGGAGTCATGGAGTCATGAGAGATGAAGTTGCCCAGACAGGAGGCAGGTAGGAGAAGATGAGTTAATCAAGAGCCTGGAATGCTGAGCACAGGTCACATGTGATGGAACAGTCAACAGGAAGCCATTGTGGATTCTTGAGAAAGAAGTTGATAGGGTAAAAACATTTAAAAGAAATTATATCATCTGTGTGGGGTATAGATTGGAGGGGAAAAAATAGGAAACAGAAAAAAAAGGATTCAGTTGCACTAATTAAGATAGGAAATAATTAAGTGACTAGTATGTCTATTGTAAGAGCAGAAAAAGATGGGGAAAGATCTAAGCCTTGGTAAACTTGGCAATGTTTTATGGACAAAAGAGAGAGAGCACTGTACTAAGGAAGATACATTTTGGATAAGGTGTGGCCCCTACTCTCAAGCAGAAACACAAATATTTAGAACGCACAATATTACTTCACTGCATTAGAGAGTTGCAAGATACTGAGCTCTGTGAAATCCAAGGGAAAGAGTAGTTAATGACTGCAGGGATAAGGGAAGCCTTTGTAGAGGAAGTAGCATTAAAATTGGGGTTTGAAGGATGGGTAAGAACTCAGCAGGGGAAGAAGAAAGAGAAAACTGGTATGCACAAAGGTATGGAGGTGAGAAAGCAAAAGGCATGGCTGGAGGGTATAGGCTAGTCCAGCTTAAGTATACAGCTCATGAAGGGGTAAATAGGAGAGAAGAGTGAAGTAGTAGAGTGCCAGGCCTGGAGTCACAAGACTTATCTTCTCTGAGTTCAAATCTAGTCTTTCAAATCTGGCACACTTACTAGCTGTGTAACCCTGGGCAAGTCACTTGACCCATTTGCCTCAGTTTCCTCATCTGTAAAACAGACAGAAGAAGGAAATAGCAAACCATTCCACTGTCTCTGCTAACAAAACCCCAAATGAAGTCACAAGGGGTCAGACATAGCTAAGTGACTCAGCAACAACAATAAAAAAAAAAGGTAGGTAGAATTAAAAAAAAGAAGGTAGAATAGTGTCAAACCATAGGTGACCTCGAAAGCAAAGCAAGGAGTTTAAGGCTTAAACTTTAAGCTTTACTCTTGCAATCAATTCCAAATCAAGAACCATTAGGGCACAGTATTGGTTATTAGATACCAAAACAAAAGTGACACTATCCCTGCCCTCAAGGAGTTTACCTTCTGTAAAGGTAAACAACACATACCTTGTTCTGTATATTTAGCAAATACTCCACATGTAGTGAATATGCTCTGGCCCACAATCTCAGAACTAAGATCATATATCTATCACTCTTCCTAGGGAGTTCTTCCAGAGCTCCACTTTCTTCCTTCTTTCAAGGAAGGTTGTTTCCTTTCTAAGTAGGCATTTATGGGTAGATGGGAGGTCCGAAAAAAAAAAAATTCTATGAATACACTAAGATGAATTTCTCAAAGAGTTGTTTTTTTATTCACTTTTAGGTATTTTTGTTCATAAGCTCCTACCTTTCTTAAAGGTTTCACTTCATCCCAGTGATTCTGAACCCCTGATGGGCATTGTTCAGTCTCTGTTCTCTGCCCCCACTGCCCATTCACATATTCCCCACCTCATCAACCTCTCACCCACCCAAAGCCCCACTAGAAAGCTACCCATCCCTTTCACTTCGATCTCTAGAATGCCCGCTCCACATATCTCTTCTCCCTTTTTTGGCTAATCTCCTTGAGAAGGCTGTCTACAACAGGTGTCTTCCCTTCCTTCCCTCTCAATCACTTCTTAATTTTCTACAATCCAGCTTCCAACCTCCTCAATGAACTGAATCTGCCCTTTCCAAACAAATGATCTCTTAATTGCCAAATCTGGTTGATTTTTCTGCCTCAAAGACCTCCCCATTCCTATTCTAATGCATTTGAATTCAAACTATTCAAAATTATAATTATGTCAAATATGATCACTGGTTTCAGTCCAGTGAAAATATACAGTGCAACTTTTAATAGTATGACCACTTTACAAGATTTATTATTATTAGCGTTCATCAGGACCTACTTGTATTAAAATCTGAGGGACAAATAATATTAATTTATTATTATTATTATCAGCTAGAACATTTAGATAGCACTTTAAGATCTGAAAAGTTTTATATATGCATATATGTGTGTGTATAAATTCATTCAATCCCCACAACAATCCTATGAGATAGATGCTATTATTATCCCCATTTTATAGATGTAGTCACTGAGGCACAGTGACTTGCCTAGAATCACACAGCTAGTAATTGTTTGAGGCTATGTACAAACCCAGATCTTCCTAACTCTAAGTCTTGAACTATACCCACTTTGCCACCTACCTGCCCAAACTAGCAACTCAAACCCATGTAATTTTATAACTGAATAAGGAAATTGGAGAAATTTTAGATTGTTTGATCTATCTCTTCCTAGAGATAGTTGGTAAGTCCCCATCCTTAAAAAAATAAAAATTAAAAAGTGGTAAACCTAAAGAGACAACTCTTTAGAGAAAAAATGGGCTCCATTTAAGCAGTTACTTAGCAACCTCCAAATAAACAAGTTAATTGGAAGCATTTGAGCACAGAATTTGACCAAAGTTTAAACTTACTATAACTTCATGTGTCATAAATTTGCACCAACACTGATCCAGTCCAAAGATTGAAGAACGTTTTCTTTTGTCAATTGACGCTTTCCCATAGTTAGGGAAGGAGGGGTTGTGTCAAACTAGGTAGATCAAAGAGTGTCTGGAAGGATATGAGTATTATAAATGGTCATATAAGAGAATTGCCTACTGAGAGGACTGGAAGACCTTTGAGGTTCCATTCAATACAGAGCTTATGATTCTGTTATCATATCTAAATAGAAAACAGGAAGAGAACATGCTGGGTATTTTTTTTTCTGGAAATATGTTACTTTTGTAACTCTTTCAAAAGTCACAGGTAGTATCTTTTGCCAAAATCTGGGTTTGGGTTTAGCCAGACCAAATTCATTTGAAAAATAATCTATAGCATTTTGCCAGATGGAAAAATACACATCTAGGTTCTTCTATTCTTTAAATATTTTGACTTTGGGGTGGCTAGGTGGCACAGTGAATAGAGCACTGGCCCAGGAGTCAGTAGGACCTGGGTGTCTGAGGATCTGGCCTCAGATACTTAACACAAAAACTAGCTGCGTTACCCTGGGCAAGTCACTTAACCCCAATTGCCCTCCAAAAAAAAAAAGCAAAAAAAAAAAGTTTTGACTTTACAATATCAATGACCACTGGAAAACCTTCCACATTTTCCACTCTGACAATTTACCTCCTGCTTTTCTCTTATCACTTTAGTTGAAGACTTTCAGCTTACTATACACAGTGTTAGACAGCAAAATATCAGCAGTAGTTAATCTTGGTTGAAATATTCATTCATTAGTTGTGATTTGCTTCTTTGTAAACAGAGCACAAATCTTTTATATTCATTCAAGTATCTTTTGTAAAAAATGACACAGTGATATGTTTCTTAAAAAGTGATATGTTGTCAGTATATGTTAATCTGTTTGTTATGAATATATTTGTGTGTACGTATGCACATACATATCTATGCATATGTGTTCTGATAAAGACTGTCTGGATCACAATGTGCATGTGGAAAGGATTTATCTTCATATTTCCATTTCAAAAGAGAAAAGAGTGTTCTGAGCTTTCCTCTTAGTTGCTTTCAAGGGTACAACTTATCCTCTGTCTCCCTGCAGTTTCTACCTCTAGCTTCCTTAAATATATTGTCTTCCTCTTTAGAATGTAAGATCCTTGAGGACAAGAACTGTCTTACTTGTATTCGTATCCTCAGCTGCTTAGCACAGTGCCTGGTACATAATATGGGCTTAAAAATGCTTTTTCGTTCATCATCAGCCAGTAGCCTAAATTAACTCCTTGTTTAGTCATATCAGTTATGTCAGACTCTTTGTGACCCCATTTGGAGTTTTCTTGGCAAAGATACTAGAGTGGTTTGCTCTTTCCTTCTCCAGTTCCTTTTATAGATGAAGAAACTGAGGCAAACAGGGTGAAAGTGACTTGCCCAGGGGTCACACGGCTAATAAGTGTCTGAGGCCAGACCTGAACTCGTGATGAGTCTTCCTGACTCCAGGCCCAGTGCTCTATCCACTGTGGCACCTAACTGCCCCACTTCTTACTTCCATTTCCATTTGTAGCAGCAAGCACCCTAGCATACCCAGGAGGCTTTTCTAAAGGAAAGCAACTCAAAAAAAGTTATATACACATACACATACATATACATATATCATTCACTTAGTTCAGGGGAAAAAGTCAGCACCCTGAACTTCAGGAAATACAAACAGAAATTACAAACGGACAAAAATATAGACAGAAAATAGAACAATGCAATAGACCGACAGACAGGGCTTCTAGCTGTCTAACCATTACATACATGCAGTGTTAGTTGCCAGAGAGAAAAGTACCAACATCTGGGTTTCCAAAACCAGGGGTTTCAGCTGGCTGCCCAGAGCCTCATCTGGCCAAATCACACACCTCTTCCCATAAGTGAGCCCCAAAGCAAAAATCTCACCTCAGGGTATATATATAGCCTTCCCCAGAGTCAGAAAACATCACAAGTTTCCAGTTACCCATTGCCTAATTACAAAGAAACAAGGTGTGGGCTTTCCTGAAAAACAAGCCTCCCGCAAGCAAGCTTCTCTTGTTGGGCTCTACCGTGAGGCCCATTAAGGGGCAGGGAAGATCTTCAGATTCCCTTACCATTACACCATTGTAGCAAATATCTTGGCTATGAGTTAATTTAGGCTACTGGTTGATAATGAATGAAAAAACATTTGTCAGGCATTGTGCTAAGCAGCTGAGGATACAAATACAGTTAGATATGAAACAAAAACAAAGCAAGATAATCCTTGACCTCAAGGAACTTACATTCTTATAGAGGAAGATAATACATTTAGGGGAGCTAGAGATGGAAACTGCAGGGAGACAGAGAAGAAACTGAGGGCACACCCTGGAAAGCAGCTAAGATGAAAGTTCACCTGTTAGAGGCCAGGGTCTTGGGGACAGGAATCCAAAAGTCCTAGAAACCCAGCTTCTCCAGGTCACACCTCAGACCCTGAGAGTGAGTAGCAGCTACACACAAGTACTGCTTGGGGAAGTAGCCCCAGAAAGGGATGCTACACCTTACTGCTAAGTAGGAGTTCTGATAAGGCTGTGGCCACACACTCAAAACAAACTAGAATTAAGGGCAGTTATCAAGTATGTTGGGGGGGAAAAGAGGGAGTTTTTCTTGAATTGGATGATTGCCTTCATTACCTACTTTACTTTGCAGGTATGGACACAGCTTAAATATCTCTAGGCTATCACTTCAAAGGTTCTTGAGTCATCTTTTTAAAACTTACCAAATGAGGCACTGGCAAGAAATCAAAAAGTCTAATGATCCAGGTTATGTCATTACAAATCCATTTAGAGTTGGGCAGAAGCCTCTACAGCCTATTATATAATTTATAAATAAAATAAGGCAGTGGTAAATTTGGCCAAAAGTTTAAAGCTTTCAATTTCATGTAGCCTATCCCCTCACAGTTTATTCATATTGTCACTATCTGCCTACTATGTGCTAATGGTAGGGTACAGACTCTGGGAAACCCCTTGAACTCTGATTGAATCTTCCCACTTGATGAGTCATTTGCCTGAGGCCATAAACCTTTTATTATAAGCCAGGCCCAAATCTCTGATACTCTTAACCTAGTCTAGCCCTCCCCATCCAGCTACTTCCCACCCTTGATCCTATCAAAATATCTATACCCAAACCTTTTACCCTTAAACTAGCCTAGCCTTCCATCTTCAGGCAGCCTTCAGCTATTTCCCACCCTTAATCCCATTCCTGGAGTCTGACCTCAGTTCCATCAAAGATCCTCCTTAGACTCCTCCTCAAGACCCTTCCCAAGCCCCTCCTCTAGACCACCCCTAGATCTCTCCCACAGTCTTTCTGTATATAAGATCCATCTTGCCTCCATGAGGTAGCCCAGAATTATCTAGCACAAACTCATTCTGTGTCATATTATTCTGGTCTGATCATCCAATACAAGCATCACACATACTTAGACTCCTTGAGTCTACCCATTAAGGCAAAACTTTAATAATCTTTACTCTTCTTTGGCTGAGAGAAGGTTTGAGTTGAATTCATTCAGCAGGACCCAGTGTGTTGGTATTTGGAGTTCTCGAGCACCCCCAAGCCCTAAACCTCCACATTGAGCATTTTACAAATATTATCTCATTTAATCCTCACAACAACCCTGGGAGGTAGGTGCTGTTATTACTGCCATTTTACATTTGAGGGAACTAAAGCAGAGGAAGGTTAAGTTGATTTTCCTAGAGTCACACAACTACTAAGTATCTGAGGCCTGATGTGAACTCAGGTCTTCCTGACTCCAGGCCCAGAGCTCTAGGACAGTGGTGTCAAACTCATATAGAAATGGGGGCCACTGACCTGTACATAAGGGACAGCTAGATGGTGCAGTGGATAGGGCACCAGGCCTGGATAATGAATGAAAAAGCATTTGCCAGGAATGGTGCTAAACAGCTGAGGATACAAATACAGCTAGATGGCGCAGTGGATAGAGCTCTGGGACTGGAGTCAAGGAAAACTCATCTTCATAAGTTCAAATTTGGCCTCAGACAATTACCAGCTACGTGACCCTGGGCAAGTCACTTTAGCCTGTTTGCCTCAGTTTCCTCATCTGGAAAATGAGCAAGAGAAGGAAATGACAAACCACTCCAATACCTTTACCAAGAAAGCTCCAAATGGAGTGACAGAGTTAGACAGAACTTGAAAATGACTGAATAACAACAAAATTAAATACAATAAACATTAGAAAAGCAGTGACAGACACTGGGGGAGCTAAAGTTTGGAGCCCTCAAAAGGCTTACAGTATAGCAAGGAAATAAAACATCAACACAGACAAGTTATAATACATAATATCAACAGACAAGTAAATTACAGGGAAAAAAAAACCATGTTACTGTGAGATCTACACAAGAGAGGTTCTTACAAATTCAAGGATCAGGGAACGGTTCCTGTAGGAAAAAAGGGCTTGGAAACCAAAGAAACATTAATCTAGCAAGTAAGAAAAGAAATCCTGCTGTTTAATGGGTAGAGTACAACATTCCTACATTCAAATTCCACCTCTGCTTGCTGTGTGACTCTGGATAGCTTAACATCTCTGAGGCTGTTTCTTGACCTATAAAATGGGGATTATAATAATAATAATTATTATTATTATTATAATAAAGCACCCATTTTATAGGATTGTTGTGAGAGAATGAAAAACTTGAAGGTCACTATATAAATAAGAACTGTGGTTATTATTTCCTTCCAAACCAGGCTAGTACTTGATCATCAATAGGATGTACTGAGAAAAATCTGCCATCTGAACTGGAAATTAATAATCTATTCCTTCCTATTAATAGGATTTGCTTTTTATTTTTTGGAGGGGGGAAGGCAGGGCAATTGGGGTTAAGTGACTTGCCCAAGGTCACATGGCTAGTTTTTTGTGTTGTGTCCAAGGTCGAATTTGAACTCAGGTCCTCCTGACTCCAGGGCTGGTGCTCTATTCACTGTGCCACCTAGCTGCCCCAATTAATAGGATTTTCTACTAAATTATATGCACCTAGAAGGCAGGAACTACATCTTATACTTAGTTGCATCTTCTCCACCCCTCCATGGGCAGCCAGGTGGTCCAATAGTTAGAGAGCCAGATTGTTGCTTGTCTTTGTTCTCAAAGAGGCCCATGATATCAGGGAGGTGAAGCCATGCCATGCAATCGAATTAGATTTAAGTGGGGGAGGGCTGTGCAAATCCTCACTTTCTCCTCCAAAGCCATCCGAGTGCATTGGCAAGACATAGATCCCAACAACTGGAAATGGTTCAGGCTACAGTGGTGGACCTTGGCCTTTTTAAGCTAAGGTCTTTAACAGGTCTCAATTTGACTGAGACAAAGTCCATTCAGTGGTTAAGGCTTTATGCAAAATGAGGCAGAAAATGACCTCTTTATCTAATAAAAAAAAATACAATCTGGGAGGGGAAAACCCTTAGAGTTTCTGGCCAAAACAGAAAGAGTTGCTGCCATTTACATTCATTCTGAGCCAATCTCACCTGAAAAATTGAAGAGTAGGACCTGGCCTGGGACCTACTGTCCGTCAATCAAGGAGAGCCAGAGTGATTTGGGATTAAGACTGGTCTTTCTAGAGAGTCAGGAAGACAAATCCAGCCTTACTAGTCTTACAAATCAACTTACTAGCTGTGTGGCCCTGAGCAAGTCACTTAACCTTGTCTTGCCTCAGCTTGCTCATCTGTAAAATGAGTTGGAGAAGGAAATGGCAGTATCTTTGCCAAAAAAACCCCAGATGGAATCACAAAGAGTCAGACATGACTAAGCAACAAAACCACCCCTTTTCCTTCCTCCTCCACACAAGGACTTACACATAGCATGTTTTCTGTAAATATTTTTTTAATGCATTAAATGCGCTAACCACTACAGAACATCATTTTCCTATATTACAGCTATCACTGTAATTATTTAGAAGGTTAAGAAGGGTGGAAAATTATGAAAGTGTTGGATCTTAACACATAGTTATAAGTATAGACTCTTGAAAACTATTGTTGTATCACATAGCCAATTGGTGCTACTCGAGAGTAGTGGAAAAGATGCCTTGAGCCAACTAACCCAATGTACTTGATCAGTCTTGCCTTGGATACCTGTGACCATAGGTAGAACTGGACCAATAAAGGAGGAACTGGATGGAAAATTAGGAAGCCCCAGGTTTTAGGTACAAATTCAAGGTGTGACTGGAGAGATATCTCACATTACTCAAACATCCTTCATAGCCAATGGAATAATATTTTCACTTTACCTACCATGGGAATTGGGGATGGGGGGGCAGTACTCAGTGGAGAGGGGAATGTAAGCCTGTGATTTCATCAAACGTGGGAAAACTTCAAGGGTATGGAAACTTTCTTCACCAATGCCTTTGACCAATAATTTATGGTCTCAGAAAGCTGCCTGGGGCCCTGAGAGGTTAAGTGATTCACCAAGGGTCATGCAGCTAGTATGTGTCATAGGCAAGAACTGAACCAAGTTCTCTATCCACTATGCCTGGCTGAATCTCGAAGTAAAGTATAAGGATAATTAGATTCTATCTATTAATCCCTTTAAGTTGATCAGAAACAGATGCTAGGGAAATTCCAAGCATTGTTATAGGAATGTTTTAAATGGTAAGATTCTAAAAAAGTTTTTCATTCCATGTAACTCCAGAGACATTGGTCTTCGGCAGCTCTCAAAGTGTGTTTTACAGACCAATGGGGATGCCCAAACCCTTTCAGGGGATTCATAAAGTCAAATATATTTTCAAAATAATGCTAAGATGTTATTTGCCTATTAAAACACTTTCATTTTCCAACTATGATCTGTACAAGGCCAGACTTTCTTCATATACTTTAACCAAAACAACATATCACAATGGATCACGTGCAAAAGCAGATATGAAAATCCAGCTGTCTTCTATTAAACCAGACATTAAAGAGATTTGCAAAAATATGTAAAACAATGCCATGCTTCTATTTTTTAAAATAATTTTTCATAAAAATGTTATTTATGATAATATGTAATGACTTGTCCTAGCAAAAAATACACCATCTCCTCAGCCCACAAGGACAAGCCAACCACTATTCAACCCTAGATATCCAGATGGATGGGGAATTACTGAAGGCATTAGCAAGGCTCCCATTGAAATGTATTTTGATGTCAAGGCAGACCCAGATGCTCTCTATAGAAGGTAGAGTCTTCTCCAAGATGTGAGGATCACCCTCAGCCTACTACAGAGGGAACTCAAGCTTCCAAATGGGCTTTAGTAAATAATTCTGGAGGCTCAGTTAAGAAAATTCCCCACAAAAGTCCTCTGCATGCCCATTATATGAACCACACACAACCTTGTCATTTATACCTCCTCCCCATATATATACCCAAAGCCCTGTCACTGATAAAACAAGTAGCAGGAATAGAAATTGAGGATATCTCAAGAGACCAACATAGAAATTATATGAAACTCAAGATTCATCTGAGGCCATTTACATAGCTGGACCTAAATTCAAGTTCACTAGCTGGGAGAGAGGGGCATCAATGAAGCTAATCATAGTAATATTGATCATTTTTTAAACTTTTTTTTTATTGCATTCAGCACACCCTGTGGACTACTTCCTCTAATCTGCACAGTAATTCATAGGCTGAGTTCCCAGAGGGATAGCTACTACATCAGGTTCTAGTCCTATAATTCTACTATTGCATCTTCTGAGTTCCAGCCATGTGTGAAGGTTAATAAGAGGTAACCTATGGAGAACTAGAATAGGGTTGCCTGCCCACCGTGTAAGTCTGTTTGGGCATGTACAACTTGGTTCTCAGATACAAGTTGGTTCTCACTCAACTGAGCCTGAAGGGGCTAAAAGGAATGTGAATATAAGGAGAATTAAGGCAGGTATCTCCTGGTGTTACTGTTTTTCCTTCATGCTCGAAGAGGACCATCAGGATTCCATTTGATGCCAGAGCATGCAGTGAAGAAAGGCTGTGCAAAGTCACCAACCTCACTTTCACCTCCAGAGCCATCTGGGTCCAGTGACCAGATATAGATCAGGATGCCTAGAGATGGTCCAGGATACAGTAGGGGACTTTGGCCTTTTCAAGCTAAGATCTTTAACAGGTCTCAGTTTGACTGAGCCAGTGCTAATTCAGTAATTAGGGCTTAATAAAAAATAATGAAGAGAATGACCTCTTCAGTAAAAAAAAAAATTTGATCTGGGAGAGAAGACCTCAGGGTTTCTGGCCAAAACAGAAGCAATTACTATTTACATTCATTCTCAGCCAATCAGGGCCCAAACAATGTCTGAATGGGGCTTGGCTGGGGACCTATTGTTGGCCAATGAATGAAAGCCAAAGTAATTTTGGGGTTAAGGCTGGTCTTTAAGAAAGAAAGAAAAAAAAGAAAAAGAAAAAAGGGAAAGAGAAGTGGGGGTGATGGGGTGCTTGGATGTCTATGTTTGTAACATCAGTTTGTAAAATCAATTTGTAAAACCAGTTTGTAAAATCACCTTTCCCCCACAGCCCCCCCCCCCAGCCTCAGAGCATTAACTCTTCCCCTTCCCCCTGCCAGAACTCTGCCTACCAACAATTCATGAACTGTTTATCTCCCCTAGTATAATGGCCAGCTGCACCTATGAATCCTTCAATGCACTATCTGCAAGTTAACTCCTCAGCCAATTATACACATTCTGATTCCCCGTTAGCCTTGGTTCCCAATATCCATCTTGTCAAACATGACACTGATGGGTGGCAGACTAGGCATTTCTCAGTCAGCCCTGACTGATAATTGACTTAGTGATGTTTCAAGCCTAAAACCACACCTCCAGGTAGCCCCTCCTTGAGCTATTTCCCAATGAATTATGGGCAATACCCTTGCTCAGTTGATAATAAAATCACATGTTCCTTTAAGCACTGACCACTCCTTAACTCCTCCCTAGTCCCATCCTTACTCATCTAGTTAGCATAATTGGCATCTAACTTACTATTGTAGCTCTTTATAAAATATACCTGTGACTTCTTTAAGTTTGCAGGTTCCCTAAGAACTCTTGCCCACTGTAAAGCATGACAATAAACTTTTACAATCCTGACTTAAAAGATTGCTTAGGCCTTGTGAATTCTTTCCAGACTGCACAGCAGGTACTCTGATCCTTAGAGCCCCTGTAACACCTATCACCCCCTCATCAGGGGGAAAAGGTTTCAGAGATTAAAATTTACATTCGATTGGAGAGAACAACTGGAGGTGAGGGTGTGATATCCTATGTAGAGGAAGGAAGGAAGGAAGGAAGGAAGGAAGGAAGGAAGGAAGGAAGGAAGAAAGAAAGAAAGAAAGAAAGAAAGAAAGAAAGAAAGAAAGAAAGGAAGGAAGGAAGGAAGGAAGGAATAGAGGGAGAGAAGGAGGGAATATGGGAGGGAGAGAGGGAGAAAGGAAGGAAGGAGGGAGGCAGGGAGGAAGAAAGGAAGCCATGCTGCCCAACTGGCCGGTTCCAGTTTGCTCAGTGGGCAGCTCCTTTTCTATTAACAGAGGTTATTGTTTGTCCTTTGTTCTCAAAGAGGACCATGACATCAGGGAAGTGATGCTATGAAAGGCAAATGAATTGGATAAAAAGAGGCCATCCCCTGGTGTATCATTATACCAGAAGTTGGGCATCCAGGTAGACAGTTTAATTATCAAAGACCCACAATTAAGTATTCGTAAAGGGTCCAAAAGAAACCTATGTGTAAAGCATACTTGGTAAAAGAGAACCTCCCTATTCCCCTTCTTCAGTCTTGAGTGCTTTTGCCTTAAAGAAGTCTGTATTATAATAACTTTATTATATAATAATAAAATAACTGTATTATATCTAGCAGTCAATTTACATTTATATGATTAATCTCCTTCTATTGTGGTCTAGGAGCCTAGAAATGAATTGCCTTGAAAGAATTCCACCACTCAAGTCTTCTTTCAGTCCAAGTAATTTTTTATGAAACTGGTTGGGTGGGCAATATTCTAAGAATCTGTGCAATTTAATGGGGGTGAAAGTGAAACTTTTATAGAAAAAGGGAAAAAAAAGGTCAGAGAAAAGATCTTGATGGGATTAAGGAGTGGCAAGTAGCCTAGGGTGGTCTGGAGTTAAAAGGGAATGAAAGGTTGGACTGTGTTGGAGGGCCACAGTGAAAGAACAGGTGAAAGAATTATACTGGGATGGGCTAGATGCCTCAGTGAAACTTCAGAGCTGAAATGTGTGAGAAAGAGTAGACTAAGAAGTATTATCTCAATGTATCACCTTTGGACTTGTGACTTCTGGACAGAATTACAATCTCCTGTAGCTTAGAATGAACTGGAATGTTTTTTCCTCTCTTTACCCAGATCTAAACCAAGATAGTGTCCATAACACAACAAGGATTAGTAGCCAAAAGACTTCTTTTCACCAAAAGAGGAATAAATTGAAAGCAATGAAAGGAGAGAGAAACAATTCATTGGTAGCTGATAGCTCATGCTGCCTGCCAACTATAGAACAGAAATAAGCTCCTGGTTTCAATTCCTTTTCCCTTATATGAAGGAGAAAGAGGCAAATCTCAGTGGAGTTGGGCAGTTAATGGAGGTGCTTCCTTCCCCAGGGCAGAAGAGAAAAAAGGAAAGGGGGGGGGGAGGAAGGGAGGGAGGTTAATAATCACTTTATCTCATCAATTATAGTTCTCAGAAGTCTCTTGAGTCCCGCTTCCATCAGCCCAGTAAAGCAGTTGCAACAGTATGTTCTGCAACCTCTCAAAGTCTCAGAAAAAAATAAATAAATAAACAGGAAAGGGATTATGCAGAGACCAAGAAAGGTGCTTCTCAATCCTTGCCTGCCCACGTAGTCCCTAGACAGAGAGTGAGCTCTCAAACTCTGGAACCGACAAATTCACAAAATTCTCCTACAACAAACTCTACGAACTCTCAAACTTGCCCTTCTACCTCTTCACTCCCTGAAATTATTAATATATATCTCAATACCAGAAATCCAAGTTCAAAAATACTACCAAATGGTGGACTTTACAAATCATGGCTCAACTCTCAAGTCAAACAGAACAACACAAAATTCCCTCTAACAAACACTTCCTATGAGCCACCTCTGGAATTGATCACATGACATGAGAGACACTTCCACAGGACCATTCAGTATGATGTGCCCTCATCAGAGAAGGTGCTGTGCTCTATGAGCAGAGAAGAATTGAAGTCACTCAAAATAAATGCAAGATATGCAAAAGTAGAGAATCCATTCCAAATGCTCACATGGACTATTTGAAACCAACCTGTGATAGAACATGCCAAGCTCATACTGGTCTGATCAACCACATTTGACACACTGTAACTGGACTCTAGCATAGTGATGTCATTTTGGTCTTCTTCAAGAATGAAGTACAACAACCAACCATGCACCAGATAGGAATATAAAATAAAACAAAACAAAACAAGACAATCCTGTCCCCCAAGGAACTAGTCTAATGGGAGAAAGGAAGCCAGGGACGTCAGTAGGTGGAGTGGACTTGAGGAGGTAGAGGGGACATTGCAGGCACAGGAGACAGCCAGAGAAAAATGCCAAGAGCTGAGAGATGGAGAGTCTTCTTTGTGCCTGAAGTATAGCACTAAAGGAGCTTGAAGAATCTGACTACCATTCATAATGTCTCTGTAGAAAATGCATTCAGAATTTCAGCTTAGTATACCAAGAATATACAAATATCACAGGATTTAGAACAAGAAATGACCGAAGAAGTCAAGTTAATTCCCTTTGCATTATAGGTGAGGGGGAAAAAAACTGAGCCCAGAAGTTATGACTTGCCTAGAGTCATGGAATAGTCAAGGTACTATAACAGTGCCACCAGTATCTGACCTCCACAGCCTCCGAATTGTTTATTCTCTCCCCCATGTTTCCTCCCAGTCAGCCAGGCTCAAAACACAGGTGCCATCCCCAACTTCTCACTTTATCTCACCTCCAAAATCTAATCAGTTGCCAAGACCTGTCAGTTCCACCTTGAAACATCTCTCCTATATGCCCCTCTTCTCTCCTCTGACACGGCAACCATCTGGTGCAGGCCTGGACTATTGTAACAACTGGCTGGTTGTCCTCCCAACCTCAAGCATCTTCCCACTCTAATTCATTCTCCCCTTAGCTGCCAAATTGATCTTCCTAAAATGCAGGTCTGACCATGAGATACCCTATTTTACTAATTCCAGGGGCTCCCTGTTACCTCCAGGATCAAATATAAAATCCTCTGTTTGGCATTTAATGCCCTCCATAACCTAGGTCCTTCCTACCTACCTTCCATGCTCTCTGCTCAGACAAAACGCTCCATCTCCACACTGCACATTGTCTCTGGCTATCCCTCATTGCCCGCAATGTTTTCCCTCCTCATCTCTGCCTCCTAACTTCCCTGGTTTCCTTCAAGTCCCAGCTAAAGTACCATCTTTTGCAGGAAGCTTTTCCCAAGCCTCCTCCTTAGTGAATTCCCTCTGCAGCGGCTCCCAGTTGGTCCTGTATTTATGTACTTGTTTGCATGTTTTCTCCCCCATTGGACTCTGAACTCCTTGAGAACAGGGGTTGTCTTTGGCTTTCTTTGTATCCCCTGAGATCCTACAGTGTCTGGCGCACAGTAAGATTTAATCAATGCTAGCTGACAGATTCGTTGACTAGCTGACTATATAGCTGATAACCAGATGGGAGCTGGAGGAAGGTACAAAATTAAGACAGGCCTCCCTTAACTCCAAATGAAATTGAAGCATGTCAGGGACATGGATGGGAATTCTAAAGGATGGGGCTCTGGGGGGATGAAAATCAAGAAGGGTGACAGCATCAAAGGGCTACCTCTGGGAATTTCAAAGGTCATCTAGTCTAATCCCCTTTTAGACAGAAGAGGAAAGACAGAAGTGGACCAGGAAGATTAACTGACCAAGGTCAAGTACATAGTCATCATCAGGGACAGGATTTGGAGCCTTGCCCTCTGAGAGACAGTATTCTTTCCAATGGACCGTGCTACCTCACAACTATAGAGTTATAAAGGAAAGAGTTGAGGCTATTAGGCTATCTATAGTCATTTTCAAAATGCTCCAAATCACTAATAATTGGAAAGTTCATTCCCTTTGCATTATAGGTGAGGAAGATTAAAGCAATTCTGAGGCTCTACCTCACACCTGTCAGGTTGACAAAAAAAAAATGACAAATGTTGAAGGGGTTTTGGGGAAACAGGTACATTGATGTATTGTTGATGGCGCAACGAATGGATACAATATTCTGGAGTTATACGCAGTGTATGTCCTTTAACCTAGCTGTAGCTCTGCTGGAATTACATCCAAAAGAGACCAAAGGTCCTATATGAACAAAACTATTTATAGTAACTCTTTTTGTGGTGGCAAAAGAACTGGAAACAAAGGTGATGCTCATCAATTGGGGAATGAATGAACCAATTGTGGCAAACGAACATGATAAAAACTGTGTCATAAGAAATGAGAAAAAATATGATTTCAAAGAGGTGTGGAAAGATTTGTATGGATAGAGTGAAATGAATAGAACCAGAAGACTCATTAATACCACGGCATCAATATAATTTTTTTAATTTTGAAGACATATAAATTGATAAAGAACAAAACTAGCAGAACCAGAACAACTTATACAATAAAAACAACACAGCAAAAACAAACTTTGAAAACTTTGATCAACTCAATGATTACCCATGACTCCAGAGAACCAATGATAAAGCACGCTATCTCTTGACAGATAGGGGAACTCAAGTCACCAAATGAGGCATAAATTTTGGACATGCCCAATGAATGAATTTGTCCTTACTTAACTTGGTATATTTTTTACAAGGATTCTTTTCTCTTTCATGGGTTGGAGGGAAGAGTGGGCAAAGGGAAAATAGATTTCCATTAATTTAAAAAAATAAAATTTAAATTAAAAAGAAAGGAAAGCAAATCTGACCTCAGACACTTAACACAAAAACTAGCCGTGTGACCTTGGGCAAGTCACTTAACCCCAGTTACCCTCCAAAAAAAAAGCAAAAAAGAAAGGAAAGGATTGAAGTTTGGGGAATGCAAGGCCTTGAGTTCTGGTGGAGAAGAGAACTATTAATCCTTCCTTAACTACCTCGTGTTTACCCCCATAATGAATTTGTATCTATTCTGTTCATATTCCTTGAGAGTAGAAATTATTTTATTTTTGTGTTCCCAGCACCACCTAGCATAATACCTGGCACATAGTAGGTATTTGACAAATATTGTTTATTAGTTGAACGAAGACCATTAAATGGGCATTTCCTCCCCTCCCCTCTCCTCAATGTGACCATTGAGTTGAAAGGTGAAGTAAGTGAAAGAGGGAAAAAACACAGAGCATTTTCAAAGTGAACATTCCTCCCTTAGCTTTGGTAGACAGCCCACTCTGAGAAGGAGAAAGAAAAGAAGATGCAGAGGGGAAAAGTAGATAAACCAGATATGAAATAGTAAGGAACCACTAACATAGTCTTATACTACTATGCAACTAATCCCTGAGGATATATCATATTTCTCCATGCAGTAAATTCTGTATTTTCTACATTTTAGCAACTTTTCACAGCACCTGTCACTGTACTGAATACTTCTTAAATGGATAGGGAATTACTAACTACTCAGTAAACAGTAATGCCCAGCAACACCCTGGGATTGTCAAAGAAGGAAAACAACCAATTTATACAAATTTTACAAATAATTAAAGCTACTTTAAATGACAAAACATAGGTTTTATTTTAGTGTTTAACCAGCTAGGTGGTGAAATGTATAGAGTGCTGAAGTCAGAAAGATACATCTTTATGAGTTCAAATCTAGCCTCAGACACTTACTAGCTGTGTGACCCTAGGCAAGTCACTTAACCCAGTTTGCCCTAGTTTCCTCATCTGTAAAATGAGCTGGAGTAGGAAATGGCAAGCCACTCAAGTATCTTTGCAAAGAAAAGCCCAAATGGGGTCACAAAGAATCAGACACAACTGTACAGCAACAACCATTTAACAGAAAAATGTCTAAATTATATTACATTTGAGTCAATGACATGAAACATAATATAACTTTTTATCAATTACTAAGTTTTTGTGAGCATCAACCTTTGTACTATGCTATAAAGTGCTAGACAGTAATATTCTACTAGAATTCTGTGGGCAAAGAATCTAAAGATAAAGAGATTCCTCCTGGATTAAGATGTGGAGGATGCTTTGTCCCTACATTAAATGTCCTTAGAACTGTGTGCTTTTAGAGTTTTTCTGACTGGTTTTAATAGTTCTTCTATTTTCTTTGTTAGATCTTATTTCTCACTACTGTCAGGGTATCCTGCATCTAATAGCACCCTCTTTCTCATATGAAATCAGTAATCCTGGTTGTTAAATCAGTAACCTCAATGGACTTGTGATTGTTATGAATAGACTCTGCTGAATGAGGGCCTCAGGATGGTGCTGCCTCTGTCCTATGGTTGGGGCACACCATGCTGGGCAGTCCTGCACCAGTGTCTCCCATGTCACTCAATCAATTCCAACGTTATTAAGAGAGACCTTAACAGTGTCCTTGTATGCTTCTTTTGACCTCCATGTGAGCCCTCGCCCTGTGTGAGTTCTCCATAAAAGGGTATGTTTGGCATTCAAACAATGTAGCCAGCCCATCATAGTTGCATTCTCCGCACAAGAGTTTGAATTCTTGGCAGTTTAGGTTGATCCAGGTGATCTTCAGAATCTTCCTAAGACAATTTACATGGAAGCAATTCAGTTTCTTGGCACGGCATTGGTGTTCTGTCCAGATTCCACAGGCATATGACAATGAGGTCAGTTTCAGAGCCTAGCTCTGGCAGTGAGTGAGTCAAACTCATTTTCAACGTGTACATCCTTAGAAAGTGAACATCCACAGTATTTAAAACTTTTCCATTTGCTGTAACTAATGGTTCCACTTACGGATGGTGTGGTGGTGCCTGCTACAGTACCTGTGTTTTCTTGATGTTAATTGTTAGGCCAAAATTAGCACGAGCAACAGATAATTGATCCATACTTTGTTGCATCTCAGCTTCAGAGGCTGCAACTGAGTGCACAATCATCTACAAACAAAAAATCATGCACCAATTCTCCCTTCACCTGTCTTATTGGAGGGGGAGAGGGGTGTCAATAAATATACTGAGATTCAGATGTCCAGGATCAGTTAGAATTCCTTCATTCTCTTAATTACATCTTACTCTGCTTTATACCTATTTTTGGTATTCCAATAATAGCAAAAAGGGCCCTGCTTCAGAGTTGTAAGTGCTTGAGCTTTGGGGTAGCTGTTTTCTAGTTCTGTTTCATAATTTAATGAGCATTAATTGTGTGTGTGGCTTTGGCCTAAAAGGGGAAAGTGCTGAGTACTCATTAAGGTAGACAGCCTCTGATATGGATCTCTCTTCTCTTTCTCAGTAAAGTGTAATACCACCAGCCTCTACATTACACTAGAAAGCTAGCATGTAATTGGCAATTAACATCTCCCCTCTTCTTCTCTCTCTCCCTTCCTCAGAGCTCACTATCCTCGGAAGCTAAGGGAAGGAATATGCACTTTGCCCATGTTCTTTGTTCCTTCTCATTTTCCCTTCCTTCTACTTTCAGCTCAATGGCCACAAAGAAGAGAGGGAGGAGGAAAGAGAAAAGAGAAAGGGAGGGGATGTCCATTCACCAGCAGATAAATCTTTTTTATCTCTCAAGGCTCAAGGACTTTCTTGAAATTTCTGAATTTGGGGGGGGGGGTAGAATGGGGGTATCCAAGTGGTATCCAGGGATACCACTGAGTGAGCCCAATAAACCTGCTGAGGCCTTCACATACAAATGGGCAGTCTGTCACTTTATGTGACATATCTCCGATTGAAGACAAGTGACCCAGTGCAGTATATTCCAGCTGTACCCACAGAATTCCTTTGCCTCATTTGCAAACTTTTTTAAATTGTCAGACTTGTGGGTAGACATCTAAAATATGCCTTTTTGCTTTCCACTGACAGAAGTCCTCCTTTCTAGAAGAATAGACTCGCCACGTTCCAGTCACTTCCGCATTGACAGTCATTATCGATGCATATTTATATCAGCCAAGGAAACCTTTGTTGGTTGTTGTTTTTATTTTCCTCCTCTTAAAAATCTTTGCAAAACTTGGAGGGAAAATGAATCAGGAACAATAACTTTACTTAAGAAAACATATGATTTATCATTTATACCTGAGAAAAAGGAGCTTAAGTACTTAACTCCCAATTTCTGATAGGCACTGTATCTGAATACTGATAGTAATGATGCCTCACTGTGTAGACCTACTTCAGCTTGCTATTTTGTCCAGTTCAAAATCCTTTATGTAGGCCTCAATAAACTATCACTAACCGCAAAATTAAGTCCTCCACCAAGTCTGTATTGAAGTGAGAATACCTCAGTTATATTTTATAGTACCAAACTGTCTCCTTAGTGTATTAGGAAGATAATATCGATCTTCCTAATAGAAAATACAATTATTTGTGAAGCATCTAATTCTAACAAAACTATTAGGGTTGAGAATTTTAGAGGAGGATGTGGGAGTATGAGAAAGGAGCTTTTTACTACTTTCTGAATTCAGGAGATTCTTTGGAAATTATCCTATAGGATCATTGATTCAGGACTAGAAAGGACCCCAGTCTACCTCTCATTTTGCATGTAATGAGTATAATGGGGAAGAGACTCTGCCCACCATTAATTCCAGTCTGCTGGGCCACTTCTAGTTCTATATGTGCTGACCTGGAATGGACCCAATTCTAAGCATGTTCTATGGGATGAATTCACACCAGACCCAATGAGGAGGGGGAGGGGTCTCTCTGAATAAACCTATACCACACAGATGGAGAAGCTGAGGGTCAGAGAGGTAAAGCCGCTTGCCCAGGGTCACCCTGACATAAGTAAAAAGCTAATATTTGAACTTAGATCCTTTGATTCCAGATCCAATATTCTTTCTGATTACCCATGTAAAGTGCCACTTGCCTTTTGCTGGGCCCCTGTCATTGTATCCAGTCCAAACACTTCTTCCTGACATTCAAGTTCCTTCAATTTCTGGCCCCACTCTATACATCCAGGCTTATTTCCCACTATTCCCCAATATGTACCTTTGTCTCCATCAGGTAAGCCTACTCTCTGCATTCCCCACATAAGCCATGTGTATTACCATTTCCACAACTTTGTTCATTCCTCCCCTTCTTCATACATCTTCTCTCCCCCTTATATTTATTTAAAACCTTTTCATCTCTTAAGACACAGATCAAGTCCTGACTCCAACCTTCCAATTATTCCCACATGTATATTTCTTTTTTCAAACTCTTAAATAAAATAGTTGTATTACACAGTTTGTCAGTAAACATTTTCATGAATGTCACTTCTGTCTCCCTGCCTAGACTATAAACACCTCAAGGTTAGAGTCCTGTATATTCCTCTCCTGTCTGCCTTAGCTCCCAACACAGCATGATTTGCCTAAAAGTGTTCAGTGTACACTTATTGGTTTTGAAATCTGCCCAAAGGGCTACGATGTTTTATAACTGCATGTTGGTGCCTCAGTTTGACCTTCAAATCTAATTGGCTTCTCCTAATGTCCCTTTTCCAGCGGATCATTGAAGACAGTAACTCTTCTATTTGTCTAAACATTAACTAATGAGCCTAGTTGCTACAGCTATAGAACAAGGAATAATTTTCTAAACAAACCAACACTGGTGACATCCTGCAGAACTCATCCTGGAATATAGAAAGGGACAGATTACTACAAAGGTGTTTTATTAGAAACCTGAAATAATAAAATCAATGAAAAATTCTGCCCAAATGCTATAGGAACAAGTATGTAGGTGCTATCTTCAAGCATGTCAGCATATCATAGAGGAAGGGGATATTTAATGCCATAAAGCACCTTAGTGATAATCTGGTCCACTCTTTGCATTTGACAGATGTAAACTGTGTGACCTTGGCCACCACTCATATTCTCTGGAACTCAGCTCCCTCAAGTGTGAAATGAGGGGGTAGGTTGGCCTGGATGATTTTCTAATTCAAAAATCCTATGATCCTCTGAACCAGGAAATTAAATTCACCAATATAATCCATTCACAGGCATTCTGATTGTCAAGGTTTTGCTGAACAGATATTAACTGGTGGTAGGAGAGTAGGAGAGTTACTTAACCTCCTTGAAACCTGGAGAGGGGTCCATGTTCATACAATAAGTAAGTGACTGAGCTAAGATTCAAATTCAGATACCCTGCTCCCAAATACAGTGCCTTTTTGTGCTGTACACCAGAATTTAATCAGTCAATCAACCAACACATGCCAGGAATTATGTTAAACTGCTAAGTACTAGAGATAAAAAGACAAAAATTAAACAGTTACTTCCCATAAAGAGTTTCCATTCTATTGGAAACCTTTCTGTTATCAACTCTTACTTTTTGCAAATCTTTCTAAAATATCAGTCCACTTTCCTGCTTTCACTAGGACATCTAAGTAGTGCACTTGGAGTCAGGAAGACCTAAAATCAAATCCACTCTCAGATAGTTGAGTGACCCTGGATGAGTCACTTCACGTCTTTTTGCCTCAGTTTCCTCAACTATAAAAGAGGGATAATAATAGCAACTCCTTCCCAGGCATATGGTGAGAATAAAATGAGATAATAATTGTAAAGAGCTTAACACAGTGCCTGGCCTACAATAGGTTCTATATAAATGTTAGGTCTTATTATTAGAGAATAGAATTCAATTATTCTTGTTTAAGATCTTAAACTGCCTCGGTATCATCTTGCTGAGTGGTAACTTTAGGCTTACATGTGCAAAGGACTCTTCTGTTCCTTAAGGTCTCTGAATTCCATCTAAAAAGTAAATCTTCAAGTCCATATTGAATTAGATAATGTTAAGCTCAAAAGGAGCTGGTTTTATTCTCTCATCTGACAGAAGATACATTTTGGCTATGCGAAATTCAATGGCTTGTCCAGAACCACATAACTAACTAGGAGCAAAGACAGGCCTCCTGGATTCTATTGAATTGTATTCCAAAGGATATAGAATCCTCAGCATAAAGAAGGCAGCAGTACCAGCAAGCCAACCAAACAGCTTCACTTTAACTTTGGTGAAATAGCCCCTGCTAACATTGTGCCATGACTAACTTTGATAGACTTAGCTCTTCGCAGCAATGCAAGGATCTAAGACAATTCCAAAAGACTAATGATAGAAAACGCTGTCCACATACAGAAAAAGAACTATGGAGTCTGAATGCAGACTGACACATACAATTTGCTCTTTTTTGTTTCTTCTTTTTCATGGTCCTTCCTGTTGGTTCTAATTCTTCTTTACAACATGGCTAATGTGAAAATATGTTTACTATGAATGTATATGTAGAACCAATATATTGGAGGGAGGGGAGAAAGGGGGAGAAAATTTACAACTCAAAATAGTAAGGAAGTAAATATTAAAAACTAAAAATTAATTAATTGATTAATTAATTTTAAAAAATAACCCCTGCTAAAGGTCAAATGTTATCACATCATGATGGTAACCCTGGGATGTTCTAAAAGACTATTTCAGCAGAGGAGGTCCCAGAATCCCAGAATTATATGATCAGAAGGAAGTTCAGCAATCCTCTAGTCTGAGCTACCTACTCTAGGGTACCCACCAATACCCTAAGAGAAGTTTTCCCTTCCAACACACCCAACAAGGAGTCATCCAGTTTCTGCTTAAAGACCTTCAAGAAAGGGGAACCTACTGCCTCTCAAGGTAGCTCATTCCACTATTGGACAGCTCTCAGTTCTAGGAAATTGCTTTCCTGACTCCAAGCCTAGATTTTCTTCTTTCGCAACTTCTATCCATTGGTCCTGGTTCTTCGATCTCAGACCAAACAGAACAAATCTAACTTCTCTTCTAAAAGACAATCCTTTAGACACTGAAGCACAGCTAGCTAGTGACTCATTCTCTTACCCTCCCAGTCTTATCTTCTGAAGGGTAAACATCCCCATTTCCTTCAACTAAAACTATTTTTAATAGTTTTACAGATCTTCCTTTGATCATTGCTGTCCAAAAGTAGCTGATAGCCTGGCTACCTTAGGAGGTAATGAGTTGATGAGTTCTCTTTCACTGGAAATCTAGCAAAACCTGGAAAACTCCTGGATGAGAATGCTAGAAGGAGATTCCTGCTTTGAGTAAGCATGGAACCACATAACCACTATAGTCCTTTCTAATGATGAGATTCTGCAGCAAGGCTCAGGAATACCCAGGACTCATTACCAGGATGCCTGGGTTCCAGGAGGTCCTCTATATCCACAATAGTGAATGGGCACCTCAGTTTTCCTTCTCTCTGGAGAGAGTATAGTGCTGACTTGGAGGCAGAAGCCTGGAGAAAGTTCTGCCCTTATGCCAATTGTGGGAAACAAAGGGAGGAATTTTGTTTCCACAAGGTTAAAGTACTCCTCTCTTTGAGTGATAGCAGAATGAAAGTCAGAGGTGACTGATTCTAATCAGAGCTGTGATCTGATCAGGCCAGGACTTAGAGGCTTGTACTCACACTTGACAAGCTGTTTGAGGAGAGCATGACTTGGGCAGTTCCGGAGATTGCACCTTGACAATGGAGAACAAGGCAGGAAATTCAAATGGAAGCAGCATAAAATGTCTGAGTCAACATACTCTGCTAAAGGAGCTACCCATTTATTCAGAAAGAATAAATGTAATGAAAACCTTCCTGGTTTTACAACTGATACTGTTTATTTCTAGTGTTTATCACACTAATGAAGCTAAGGTAGTACCAGAAAGGATAGATTAAGAGTATCCCTGACGGCTCTGTTCCTACCAACCCTATACCACTTCCCATTTCCCCCGATCCTGTACCATACAGATAATTAAGGGATTTATTCTAGGGGCAGTTAAGTGGTAAACTGGATAAAGTGCTGGGCCTGGAGTCAGGAGGACTAATTGATTAACCTTCTTCTAATCTCTCTTCTCTCCAATCCATTCTCCACAGAGCTGCCAAAATTAACCTCTTAAAGAACAGATTTAAAACTGTGCCCTGCTACAATACAAAACAAAAACCTTTCCATGTTCCTTATTTCCAGTAAGATAAAATACAAACTCTTCCACCAGACATAAAGGTCCTCTGTAATCTAGCTCCAAACTCCCTTTTTGCCTCATTTCACATTACTCCCCTTTACCCATTTTATAGTCCATCTACCATAGACTCCTGGACAATTCATTTCATTGGCACAAAACTTTTCCTATGCTTGCAATACACTCTTCCTCATCTCTACCTTTTAAAGATCCTTAACCTCCCTCAAGATTCAGTTCAGGTATTACTTCAGTGAAGCCTTCCCTTCCCTTCATCTCTCCTCCTTGATAGTTCTCTCTCTTTCTTCAAATGTCCTATTATTTACTCTTCTCAGTCCCCCGTGCCGGCAACATTCTCCTTCCTCAGCTCCCCCTCCTGGCTTCCCTGGCTTCCTTCAAGTAACAGCTAAAGTCCAAGATCCTGCAAAAAAAAAAAAAAATGCTTCTTAATCCTAGTGTCTTCTCAGAGACCACCCCCAATTTATCCTGTCTGTATGCTTGTTCCTGTTTGTAGATTGCTTCCCGCATTACACTGTGGGCTCCTAGAGAACCGTTCTTTGTATTCCCAATTCTTAGCCCAATGCCTGGCAGATGGGTTTATTTAAATGCTAGTCGACTGATTGACTTTCCTCCTCGCACTTCTCCCAGTAAAATGTAAGCTCTTTGAGAGCAGACTATGTCATTTTTTCTTTGTATATTTGTATTTTTTTTCCTTTATATCCCTCGTGACCTAGCATAGGATATTACGTTGAGAGTAGTTTGCACTTAACAAAAGTTTGTTTAACTGAATTTAATTAAATGTAGTTTTGAGGGTTGTTCTTTTAAGTTATTTTCCTTAGAGAGGCTCTTAAGGGAATAAGAATATTATCAAAGTCTTCAGAATTCGGCTTCCTTCAGTAATGGGGGAATTGGTCATTGATGACAGCTAGATTTCTAACTAAGGCATACTACTAAATAACTCAGAACAATTGTGATCCTTCAGATCCAGGAACACAATAAGGTCAGGAAACAGAAAGAGTTGTCATAAACTGATATAGACTATGGGAGCATCCAAAGTGTCTCTAGTCCCATTATAATCCACATCATTTTAATGCTACATCTGTGGAATGCTAATGAAGTAAATCTACATTTCTCAAATCTGAAATTTCCCTTCTCTAGACAATCTAACTTTAGGAGAAAATAATTTAGCATCTCATCAATTAATATTGATTTGATGCTCATATCACCATGGGACTTAGTGTATAGAAGATCTAGTCTCTGTTCTCCTTACCTGGAATACTCTTCAAATGTGGGGTTAAGAAAAGTCCTTCAGATAACTAAGTTGCCCAGCCTAACCCTTACTTCACTTATAGTCACTTTTAAATGAACTTAAAAAAAAAAGTACAGAAAGTTATGTGTTTAGAAAAAGGTTTCCCTCCTCTAGATCAAATGAGATATTTGCAAAGCACTTACCACAGTGCTTGGTACATAGCAGGCACTATATAAATGGTTATTTCTTTCCCTAAAATCCTACTTTCATCATGATATGCAGGTGACAGGTGTCTTGACAGCTATATATCAGCAGAATTCATGATGTGGCAGGTTCTACAAGACTGGAAAGACTAAACAACCACTGGTTCTGTCTAATGTATCTACTATCTATAGACAAACACCTTCTCAGTGAGCATATTGTCTCCCTATTTAATGCATCACTGGATCTCAGTAATCCGGGAATCATAGTCATCTCTCTGTATGATCTTAATATGTAAGTGGCAGGTAGCCTGTTGGAGAAGAGATGTTAAAGCTCAAGTCGTCCCTATTGAATCAAAAGCCTTTGTATAGTCAACAAACAATAAGCTCTCTCAATTTTCATCAAACTTGTATCAATGATTCTCATCAAGATTTTGTAGAGATGAGAAAGTAGGTCTGTAGGTTAGGAGTTATTTATGTCACCTCTCTCTCTCCCTCTCTTTCTGTCTCTCTATGTCCTTCTGTCTCTCTCTGTCTCTCCACTTGGTAGATACTAAAAACATCCACAATTCTTCTCAGTAGTTCAATATCTTTCCTTCCAGAAGTCTTGAGAATGTACCACTCAGTATCTTCAAAACTGCAGCACCTTTGAGCACAGACATCCTCCTCTGTGACCGCCTGTTTTGTTCCAGGTATTCTTCCCAACCTTATTTCTTTAATAATAGTTCTACTTTCCAATTCCACACATGAGGAACTGTGATATTAGAATCTGAATATGGCAGCTATATTGCAAGAAGGTAATATTTAAAGAATAGCTTCCTTTCTTCATCTTTTATCCTCTCTCCAGTTTTATCTTTAAATGCACACAGGATAAGCAAACTCTTGCTGAGATTTTTATTGCTGTTTTCAGAGATAACTTTCAGGTGATCATCAGGTTGAAGCTCCCATATTTGTTCCCAATAGTATCTTTATTTAAATGGGGGAGGCGGTGTAAGGATGTGTATAATCTCCTAGTCTTCCCGGTCTGAGACATAGTTGTTGTTTAGTTGTTTTCAGTCTTCTCGTTCTTCATGACCCCATTTGGGGTTTTCTTGCAAAGATACTGTTGTACTTTGCCGTTTCCTTCTCCAGCTCATTTTAAAAATGAGGAAACTGAGGAAAACAATGTTAAGTGACTTGTCCAGGGTCACACCAATATTGTGTCTAAGACCAGACTGGACCTCCAGTCTTCTTGACTCCAGGCCCAGAGTTCATATACTATGCTATTTAGCTGTCCATAACTGTGATGTATGTTAAATCTAAATTATTAATGAGAAGCTGCTCTCTACTTAAGCTAATTCTCATTTTGATGAATTATTCATCTATTTGTCCTTGAGCTAACATTTCTCCAACAGGAATGATATATTGATATATATATTTAAATCTGTATGATTCATACATTTACATATTTTCCAAGACAAAATTTTGTCATTTTTCCCTTCAAACATCCCTCTTTTGTGTTCCTTTCTCTCCACTCACAAAAATAACACCCAACTTCAGGCCTTGATCACCTCTCACCTCAACTATTGCAATAGACTCCCTGCCTCAAGACTCACCCCACTCCAATCCATCTCCTACTCAATTTCCAAAGTATTTCTCCTAAACCATAAATCTGACCATGGCAACACCCAGCTCTATAAATTATGCTGTTTCAATTATTTTAATAACATCCAACTCTTTGTCACCCCATTTGGGGTTTTCTTGGCAAAGATACTGGAGTGGTTTGCCATTTCTTTCTCCAACTCATTTTACAAAAAAGGAAACTGAGACAGAGTGAAGTGACTTGTCAAAGGTCACACAGCTAGTAAGTGTCTGAGGTCAGATTTGAACTCAGGAAGATGAGTCTTCATGACTCCAGGCCCAGTATTCTATGCACTATGGTGCCACCTAGCTGCCCATCTCTAAATTATAATGGGCCCCTAATACCTCCAGGAACACATATAGACTCTGGGAGGTGATGAAACCTTTCCATAACCTGGCCCCTTCTTGTCTTTCATCTCTAACTCAATTCTCCTCTACACTCTAATCTGGATACACTGATGTACTTGCCGTTCTTCAAACATGAGCCTCCATCTTCCATCTGCACATTTGCATGGACTCATACTTAAAATGCTTTCCCTCCTCCTCTTATTTTCTCCATCTTCCTTCGAGACCCATTTCAAACCTTACCTTCTCAGGATGCCTTCGTGGCACACACACAGACCTCCAGATACAATTGCCTTCCTCTCTGACATTACCTTTTATCTACCCAGTATATTCTTGCACTATCTAGTTATTAGCCTCTTACCTTTCCTATCAGAATGTTGAGTTTCTTAAAGGCCAGGCTGCTTTTGCTTTCCCTGATATATCCCCAGAGTTTAGCACAGTGCCTGACACAAAGTGTGTATGTAATAAATGCTCTCCGACTAATTGGTTGTTAATAGATGCCTTTTGGTTGCATATTTGATTATCTAGGGACCAGCTTTAAAAGACTGGCTTAGATAAGAAACTAATCATTTCTAAAAGGAACAAACTTCTCTAACAACAGTGTAGACATCTTAAGATTTTTCTTTTAAGTATTGACAGAGGTGAGAAAGAGGTTGGTCAGGGCAGAGAATAGAAACACTGTATGAGTCACAGGATGGGAGGTACGATCTGGCCCTCATTGATAGACCAACAATAGGTCCTAGGGCAAGCCCTAGATGGCCATCGTTTAGGCCCAGATTTGGCTCAGAATGAATGTAAATAGCAATTGTTTCTGTTTTGGCCAGAAACTCTGAGGCCTTTCCCCCTCCCAGATGATTTTTTTTTTAATTAGGTAAAGAGGTCATTCTCTGACTCATGTCTTACCTATCCTTAATCACTAAATGGGCCTTGCCTCAAACAGAAACCTGTTAAAGACCATAGCTTGAGCTTTCCTGATCTATATCTGGCCACTGGACCCAGATGGCTCTAGAGGAGAAAGTGAGGCTGGTGACTTTGCACAGCCCTGCCTCACTTAAATCCAATTCACTAGTATGTCATGGCATCACCTTCCTGATGAGAAGAAAGGACAAACAACAGCAGCAACTCTCTGGTAGAAAATATTTGAGGAGCCTTGCTTGACAGCAGAGGAGAGCTCCTTAAAGCTTTACTCTGAAGTATCTGGTTCAATAGAAGACATTCATTTTGCTAGTGATGCTCCAACAGCATCATTCCCTTTTTTAAAAAAAATGGTCTGCTGCCTTCCTTTCCAGAACCAGAGTCCCAGGCCCAATCTCATGACCTGGGCACCTGGCAGCACAGTGTAGCACATTAGCATTTGTCAAGGCTATTTTCAATAAAATCAAAATAAAGGAACCCAAAATTGCTTAAGCATTAAATGAATAAGTCCTCTGAATGTCCTAGTGGCAGACACGGAGTGGCAACTCTGCCAATTTAAAATTAAATATTGATATCTTTCTTCTCTTTTGTAAGGCAACAATCTGCCTTCTACGTGGTGGTTAATCATGGGCCAAAGGCTGGGTAATTTATCATAAAGAATAGATTAAATGATTGCAGAAGGTAACAAAGGGGCAATGCCATGTCTCTACTACTGTACTGTACCTGTTTAATTAGTGCAAAGTTCATAAGCCTTATTCCTGAATGCTAACAATAAAAGGTCAAGTCTGGGTCTTCCCTTGAAACCTACAGTAGAGGGTGAGTTTGGGAGAAAATATAGAGGAAGTAATATGTATTACATTAATCATTTTATTAGAACAGGAAGGTATTTTTTTTTTCAGAATTGCTGTATTGTAATCTGATTGGTTCAAAGAATGTATCTGATTTGTACTCACTGGGTTAATATCTTTACAAAGCCATGAAAATAAGCATGTTATCCCTTCCCACCTCCCCAGAATAAAATACATCAAGTCTGGCTTTGACTAATAAGTCTTGAGAAAATTTACTAAATTGTTTCACTATCATATATTTTTTCATGGGAATTTTTATTTGTGAAGGAACTCTGAGAACATTTTCATAAGAATGCATTTAATCTCCAAGCCCAGGAATATAGAAACTTTTCAGAAGAGAGAGAATTGGATGCAAATTTTGTGAGTAGCTAAAAATTTCTATGGTCAATATTCACATATAAGCTCCAGTTCTGGTAAGAGTTAAAGCAAAATGGAAAATAAGATAGAAAATAAGCCAAACTAACACTTTCAGGGTTTTATTTTCCCTTAAATTACTCAAATTACTGTTTTTGATCTCTAGATCTAGAAACTCAATTCCATCATGAAAAGTGAAATATAGATCCAGCAATGAAATGATGAATTTAATCAATGTAGGTAGCAATCTGCTGACAAGTCAATGGAACAAGGGAAATTTTCACTTTGATATTATAAATCTAACATAGCTATCTTCAGTGATCAAAATGAATGAATAAGTGTATAAAGGCGGGAAGGAAGTAAAGCCATTTACTAAATGCTTACTGCATGCCAAGCACTGTGCTAAGGGGTAGAGACACAAATAGGAAAATCAGACAGTTCCAACTCTCAAGGAGCTCACATTCGAAGAAGAGAGAACACATTTCACTGTTGTTATTCATCCTTCTTTCTGGAAGAAGACCTGATGATGTTAGGAAGACCCGATGATGTTAAGAAGACCCAATGATGTTAGGAAGGTGAGGGCTTGACTTGCAAGTGAATTGGATTCAAGTAAGGCAGAGCTATGCAGAATCATCAGCCTCACTCTCTCCTCCAGAGCCATCAGATTCCAGTGGCAAGACATAGGTCAGGACAACTGGCAATGGGCCTGGATACAGTGGGACACCATGGCCTTTAGCTTAGCTAAAGTCTTCCCCAGGACTCAGTTTGTCTGAAGCAACACTCATTCAGTGATTTAAGGCTAGGTAAGAAATGAGGCAAAAGATGGTCTAGTTTGCCTACTCAAAAAAAAAAAAATCTGGGAGAGGAAGACCCTCAGGTTTTCTGGCCAGAACCGGAAAAAAAAAATATGCTATTTGAGCTCACTCTGTATTATCAAAACCCAAACAGTGAGCAAATGAGCCTTGGGGTGGGACCTATTATTGGTCAATCAGTAAGAGCCACAGTGATTTGGGTTTAAAGCTGGTCAAGTAGCTCCATTTGAATTCCAATGGATTTTATCAAAGTCTGGTTTTCCAGAGCTCTATTTCAAGAAATCATAAATGAAACTAAATAGGACAAGAGAGTGAATTGCTCCACTTTTTAAAAAAATGATAGAACAAGTAAGTAGGGAAGAGAGGAGGTTTCAAATGTAGATCAAATGGAAAGATCAGAGATTCTTAGAGGATAAAGGCAAAACAGATGTCCATGCATCTTCTTCAGCGTCCTTTCCACTGATGAAACCACTCCTATATCTAATATTGAATTATGTGACAGTGCCATGGTCTTCAGTGAGAGTTTTCTTTTCTGGGTCTTCTGTAGCTGTGACTTCTGAGGTGGCAGGGACTTTAGCTCTATAAGAGATAGTTATGAAGTCAAATCTCTACAAGAACTGTTGGAAGCAAGGCAAGTGGTCTGGAGGCCTCTCAAGTTTCCCAGTCCATCAGTAGTAGATTGCTGTTGGTGATGGAGATAATGGCAGGACCTGTCTCAACAGAGGTTGCTCTCTTGAGTGGTGCCTGATAGGCCTGAGCTGAAAGCAGGACCAGTAATCTGGGAGGTTTGGGATACAATGTATAGGGGCTATCTTCACCAGGGTCAAAGGAGAAGTAGTAATCAATATGGAGGCAATAGTTTGATCAGGTTGGTGCATGCTGCCTTCTGTTTCTCCCTCAGAATTCCTTGTTCCCGCAGCCAAGTTGGCTTGACCACCCCAGATGTAGTAAATGGTCCACAGTTTATGTTGCTAGTGGTAAGGATGACAGGTCTCCTCCCCACAGCTGTTGTTCCCTTGAATGAATGCCAGGATAGAAGCCAAATAATGGAATAACTTCTAAAAAAATTAAAATTAGAAAATAGGGAGGGTGGTAACTCTAATGTTATTTAAAAAGATTCATTCCCTAAGTCCACACCATTGATTTTTATCATTAAAATGTGACTTACTTCTCAATCACTCTTTTTCTAGAAAGCTTTTTTTTCTAGCTCAGTAAATCCTATCATCACCAGAGCTCTCTATTGGAGAAAATAGCCCATGAGAGGATATCTTCAACTCTTCCTTTGAATAGAAAATTAAACTCTTGACTCTTAAAAGTGCTGCAATTACCTAGCTATAAATTCAAAAGTTGAGCTCAGATCACATAGCATGTTTTCATCTGGTGCATTTGAAACTTGTATGATCATGTAATATCTGCCTAAGTTTAGGGTTTTACCTAGCTACCTAAACAATACAAATAAAGTACTTCTGGGACTGCCAAAGTAAACAAGCCACAGGTAAGCTTTTCAAAAGTTAGACCCAGTTTCAAACTGTTGCAATCAACAGATCAGTTTTGAATCTGAAATTTCCTGTTCCATTAGACAAACAGTACCACCTCTATGTCAAACATTATGAGGTCAAGCCTATAAGGGTAAAGGGTAATTAAATATGACATAATACACTTGTATGGACATATGTGTGTATATACATATACATACACACACAAACATATATCCCTGCCATGTCCAGATAATGGAATCTACAGTAGGGATTGGTTTGTCTTCTTTAAACCAGTTTACCTGTTTAAGGGCTTCAGTTCTCAGCTCTAGGTGTCTACACATGACCTTAGGATGTATTTCTTTGAGGTTGGTAAAATTTTCTAACCATTAGAACTAACCTTTGAACAATTTTCATCTCAACAATTATAAATATATTCTAATTAGTCTTCCTGCCTCAAGTCTTGAATGAATGAACAAATGAAAGTAAAAGCAGTTATGGGGTATTTCTTCTATGCCAAGAAATGTACCTAATGTGGAGCATACGAATTCAAAAGTGAAGACAATCCATGAACTAAAGGATATTATGTCTTAATGGGAATGGGGGTGAGGAGAAGGGGGAGAGAAAGAGAGACAGACAGAGAGACAGAGACAGACAGAGAGAGAGACAGAGACAAAGAGAGACAGACAGAGAAAGAGAGACAGTCAATACATAAAGGAAGTGGCGACCAGTAAAGGGTATTTTGGTTGGGAAGTTATAGGGATGATGCATAGATGGCAATAGACTGGATTGACACACCAACCTTTCCAGAAGCAAATGATTGTGTACATTCTACTTTAGTTTAAAAGCAGGGACTGGAAGAACCTATAGGGATCTCAGCTTTCAAGAAGATGGCTGAGGAGTAAAGTAAAGCAAGGCTGGAGAAAACCTAGATATATAGCAGACCATACAGGTATTCATCAGTTATGACAGGTTCTTGAGGTGGAGTTCCAGGGAGGAAGGCATTAATTAAGCCCTTCAGGGCAAGGTCTCTTATCCAGGTGGAATCCTCCACATAGCTGCCAAAGTGATAGTCCTAAAACGAAGATCTGACAGTCATTCCTCTGCTCAGTAAGGTTCACTGGTTTCCTATTTCCTCTAAGATTAAATACAAACTCACCTGTTTGGTATTTAAAACTCGATTGTTGGTTGAATGATTGAAAAACAGGACTTGAACAACACTATGACAACCTACATTTCATTGAAGGAAGATCTGGTCAGTTGTAAGGTAAAGTTGGGTGTAGGAATAGAGTCGGTTTTCAAAGTATCCTAGCTGGTGGCAATCATACAGCAGTCAAGTATTGATCAGATACATTGATGCCATGGCTCTCTGAGCATATATCCATCAGGGAACTGTTTTGACAATGAAGACATGGCCTTTTACATAAACTGTTTACAGATAATATATTTACAAATATTCAGAAAAAAATGTTTGGTTTGAGGTCTCCTCTCATTGCCTTATCCCAAAACATAGTATCCCTGGAAATATTTGGTTTTTAGTAGGATTTCAGAGCTGCAATTGGCTCAAATCATTTAATCTGAGACTCAGAGATGTTAGGTATTTTGCCAAAGGTCACACAGCAAGTTAATAACAAAACTGGAATCCAGAATTCTGAGTCCTTGACTGGATAGACACAAACAATACCACTAAATGCTTGAGCTTTAAATATCTAAAATATTTGAGTACACTATATTTAATACCAGTAGAAAAAAGCTACCTTCTGCAGGTATTGGAGGAATTGTGTAGACAAGTGTTGTTCAAACCAATTTGATCACAGAGCATGTTTTCAACTTTGAGTACATCAAAGAAAGTATGTCATCAAGGGAAATACTCAAATCCAGAGTCGGAAGAGATGAGTTCAAAATCTCACCTCAAAAACTTAGCTGTGTGACCATGAGCTCAGAACCTTAATAATAAAAATCTACTACAATATTGTTGTTAATGTTGGAGCATGCTAAAACACTAAATGTGAGTTATTACTGGTCCAACGAGTCTAGGCATATTCCTTAAGCACAGGTCTCACCTCTTAGTCAATGAACTCCACTGTTTTCCTATGGTTTCTAGGATCAAATAAAAAGTCTATTTTTTTTTAAAGCTCAACACAGCCAACCTTCAACCTCTCTTTCCATTGTCATTGGACCTTACTCCTCCTCTCACACTCTTTGACTCAGCCACACTAGCTTTTTCTCTATTCCCCATATATGACATTCCATCTCCAGTCTTCATGTCTATGCATTGGCCATGCCTAAAACATCCTGTCTTCTCACAGGGTCTTTTGCTTTCTTAAAGATACAACTCAAACACCATCTTCTTCATGAAGTCATTCCTGATTCTCCCCAAGTGTCAATGCCCTCCTTCCCAAACCACTTATATCAAACTACTCCTTAGTTTAATAGCACTAAGCACAGTGTCTGGCACATAGCAGGTACTTGATAAATCATATTGAATCAATGAATGAATATTTGTATTCATTTTACATTGATGTTGTATATATATATTGATATGTACTTGTCTCTCTCATTAGAATGAAAGCTCCTTATGAAAATATTGTTTCTTTTTGTACTACTTTCTACAGTGTCTAGCACAGTGCCTAAAACATTGTAGATGCTTAGTGAATATTTGTTAATTGATTGGTTAATAGAATACTCCTAGGACAAAGCAGAGTTTAAAAAAAACTATGGAGCAAAAATTATACGTATCATTTAAGAACACCTACCTACTGTTAAGAACGATGAATATTTTTGCTGTAGATATGATTTTATAGGTGATGTTTCAGAGGGGAAAATGTTACCAGAATTAAAATGTTTCTGTGATACCTACAAATACAGACACAGGCATTGAATACAATAATCTCATTGTGTCTTTGTTTGGATACTTAGATTATTTTTTGCTTTGGGTAGAGAGTAAGATTGAGTGCACATTAATTGTTACTGTCATTTTTAAGGGAGCCCGTCACCTAAAGAAAGGTGACACTGACAAAGTACATTACAAAAAAAAACCTAGGGAATTCTGGGGGAATATAAATAACTTTTAACTGATCATCAGAGATGCCTTGGTTACTAAGTGGTTGTAATTCATCAGCTTTCTGTACAGATTTGTTTTCATTATTTTTAGGACTTCCAGATGGGACCCCAAAATAATTCCAGCTATTCACTAATTACTGGCTCTGTGACATGGGATGAATCACTTGACCTCTCTGGGCCTGAGTGTGATCATTTACAAAATGAAGAGGTCAAACTAGCTGACCTCTACAGTGTCTTCCAGATGTAGATCTATGATCCTGTCATTTTCCAGCTCTACATCTTATGTACTTCTATGACCTAATATCATAAACCTATGACCCATCTGGCCAGTGATAGCCACCAAATGTCAAGCGCTAATTTTATTACAGTTTTATTTGGAATAGTCACATGATGGAGAGATATTCATGACTCATGGTTGGGCTGTGCTAATATAATAAAAATGACGACACTACCTAACTAATTTACAGATTTAGTGCCAAAGCAGTCAAAGTACCAACTGGTTACTTTATAAAACTAGACAAAATAAAAACAAAATTCATCTGGAAGAACAAAAGGTCAAGCATCACAAAGAAAATTATGAAAAAAAGGGGAGGGGTGGCTAGCAGTGCCAGATTTCAAATGTCACTATAATGGAATAATCATCATACTATTTGGTACTTGTTAAAAAACAGAATAGTTGGGACAGCTAGGTGGTTCAGTGAATAGAGCACCATCTGGAGTCAGGAGGACCTGAGTTCAAATCCAGAATCAGACACTTAACAGTTACTAGCTGTGTGACCTTGGGCAAGTCATTTAACCCCAACTGCCCTGCCCTCTCCTCTTCAAAAACAAACAAAAACCCACCAGAATAGTTGATCAATGGAACAGATAAATCAAGTAAAACAAGATCTAAAAGTAATAGAACATAATAGCAGAGTGTTTGAGAAAGCTAAAGACAAAACAAATGCAGTAAGGACTATATGCTTAGAGCTAAAAGGGACCTTGGAAGCCTTTGAGGACAATCCCTCATGCTACATATGAAGAAACTGACTGAGGAAGGCTGTGGCTTATCCAGGTCACACATTTCACAAGTGTCTAAAACAGAATTCAGATTCACATCTTCCTTCCTCCAATTCCAGGCTTTCTCCCCATACCACCATGCTACCTTACCGACTCTCTTTTCTTTTTATTTTTAAATTTTTTTCCGACTCTCTTTTCAATAGAAATTGCTAGGAAAACTGGAAAACTGTCTCAATCAATCAATGAATAAGCATTTGTTAAGAGCTTACTATGTGTCAGGTACTGTGCTAAGTGCTAGGCATACAGAAAGAGGCAACACTCGGCCCTTGCCCTCAAGGAGCTTACAGACTAAAGAGAGATACAACACAGACACAAAAGTACACAAAGCAAGCTACGTATAGGACCAATAGGAAATAATTAACAGAGGGAAGGCAATAGAATTAAAACAGCCTTGAGGAAGGCTTCCAGTAAAGAATGGGATTGGAACTTAAAGCCAGAAATTATATACAGTTATCCCTTCAGCATCACAGATTTAGAATAGCCCCCACAATCTAGAAAACCACCATAAAATTTTCTGACCCTCTTCTCACACCAGAGAAGAAATGTGAATTTTCTTTTTCTTTTATGGGATGTTTATAATATTGAAAGATAAAATATGTTGATAGTATACAATACTATACATGTATTTTGTGCATTTCTGAGTTTCTGCATTTTTTCTGTGTTGTCTGATGGCCTTTGCATATCGTCTGTGGCTTGCACAAAACTCCCACAAAATTTCCATTTAATTGCTTATGCTGTCAAGCAATATATGGAAACTGTGATAGCAAAATTCACAATGTGGAAGGAATAACTGTATAAACCAACATCTCATATAACAAGAAATTCCAAATAGATACAGGAAGAGACAGGACACAGTGATATAACTCACAGGGTTCTACATCTGAAAGCAATGGGAAGAAAGCATTCCCTGGAGAAAGGCAGTGACCAGGAACTGCAGGAATATGCAGTCCAGTATATGCCAGCTAGCATCCTGTCTTGACATAATAAAGAGGTCTGAAAATTTGGTGGCCTGAACCTCAAAGATGCCAGGGGTCCTAACCCCAGAAGGAATAAATTGATGCAAGAACCCAGGTCATCCTGACTGATACCAGGTATGACCAACTACCCCACTCAAAAGCAAAGCAGAAGGTGAGGAGGATAGAGGGGGAAACCTGGTCCTGGCAAAAAGCCTCAATTTAAAAACTAAGGCTAAAAAAGTTGCAGGACATAAAATAAACCCACATAAATCCTTGGCATTCCTATATATTTCCAATGAAATTCAACAGCAAGAGATAGAAAGAGAAATCCCATTTAAAGTTACTGTAGACATTATAAAATATTTGGGAATCTACTTGCCAAAACAAACATAGGACCTATATGACCACAATTACAAAACACTTTTGACACAAATAAAGTCAGATCTAACTAATTGGGAAAATATCAATTGCTCATTGTTGGGTCAAGCTAATACAATAAAAATGACAATTTTACCTAAATTAAATTATATATTTAGTACCATACCAATTAATTTACCAAAAAACTACTTTATAGAGCTAGAAAAAATAGTAACAAAATTCATTTGGAAGAATAAAGGGTCCAGAATATCAAGAAAATTAATGAAAAGAAATGCTAGGGAAGAAGGACTAGCTATACCAGATTTCAATCTGTATTATAAAGCAGCAGTCATCAAAACTACTTCGTACTGGCTGAGGAATAGAGAAGTGGATCAATGGAATAGATTAGGCACACAAGATTCAGAAGTCAATGACTATAGTAATCTATTGTTTGATGAACCCCAAGACCCTAGTTTTTAGGATAAGAACTCACTATTTGACAAAAACTGCTGGGAAAACTGGATATAGTATGGAAGAAACTGGGCATTGACCATTATCTAACACCATATACCAAAATCAAGTCTAAATGGGTGCATGATCTAGGTATAAAGGTTGATACTGTAAGCAGTCTCGGAAAACAAGGAATAGTTTACCTGTCAGATTTGTACAGAGGGAAAGACTTTATGACTAAACAAGAATTAGAGAACATTATAAAATGGATAATTTTTACCACACGAAATTAAAAAGCTCCTGTACAAACAAAGCCAATGTAACCAAGATTAAGAGGGAGGTGGGAAATTGGGAAAGAATCTTTACAACCTATGTCTCTGACAAAGGACTGATTTCTAAAATATACAAAGAATTGAGTCAAATTTCTAAGAATACAAGTCATTCCCCAAAGGATATAAACAGGCAATTTTCAGAGAAAGAAATGAAAGATATCTATAAGCACATGAAGAAATGCTCTAAATCACTATTGATTAGAGAAATGCAAATCAAAACAACTCTGAGGTACCACATCTCACCAGTCAGATTGGCTAAGATGACAAAACAGGAAAATGACAAATGCTGGAGAGGATGTGGGCAAATTAGAACACTAATGCATTGCTGGTGGAGTTGTGAACTGATCCAGCCTTTCTGGAGGGCAATCTGGAATTATGCCCAAAGGGTTATAAATACTTTCATATCCTTTGACCCAGCAATACCACTCCTAGGGTTATATCCCAAAGAGATCATAGAAGTGGGAGGAAGACCCATATGTGCAAAAATGTTTATAGCAGCTCTTTTCGTGGTGGCAAAGAATTGGAAATTAAGGGGGTGCCCATCAATTGGGGAATGGCTGAACAAGTTGTGGTATATGCATGTTATGGAATACTATTGCGCTATAAGAAATGAGAAGACGGTCTTCATATTTACCTGGAGAGGCTTATACGAACTGATGCTGAGTGAGAAGAGTAGAGTCAAGAGAAATTTGTACACAATTACAGACACAATGTATGTGTGATGACCAACTTTGATAGACTGGACTCTTCTCAGCAATGCAGTGATATAAGTCAATCCCAAAAGACTTATGATGGAGAGAAATGTGTGCATAAAGAGAAAGAACTATAAAAAACTGAGTTTATATCCAGATGGAAGCAAAATACCTGATCTTTTTCCTTTTCTTGTTTGTTTTTATGTCCTCTTTACCATTTTTCATTCCATCTGATACAGTCCGTCTTTATAACCTGACTAATGTATAATGTGAAAGTATTTACAGATCCTATACTTGACTATATACCGCCATGGGGAGGAGGGGAGGAAGGGGGACAAAATGGGAAACTCAGGGAATTGTGGAATTGAATCCTGTAAACTAAAAGTAAACAAACAAATTAATTAAAAATTTAAAAAAAAACTAAGGCTAGAGAGATGAGGAAATCTAAGAAAATACCAACCACTAATATGATTAAGGTAGATTCAGAGATACCCCAAAATCCAACATAGGAGAGAGGATCTCCATAACAATAGCATGCAGGGACTTAAAGAAAAAAATGGATTCCCCCCACAGGTATTATGTGACTCTCTCAAAAAAAGGAGAGGTTAAAATGAAATAAAAGCTCTATTGGAAAGATTTAGGAAAAGAATAGCTTAGAAGAGATACTAGCAAATTTTACCTGTTTAAGGGACTCCTTGAAAATTCAAATAAATCAAACAAAAATCAATGAATGACTCCTTGAGGTAACAAGAAAGAGAAAGTTTTTGACCAAACCAAGAAAAGGACCTACATGCACAAAAAATACTTATAGCAATGCTTCTCAATGTAGCAAAGAACTAGAAACAAGGGAGTACCCAACAATTGAGGAATAGTTGAAAAAATTATAGCACATGAATATAGTTAATATTATTACATCATTTTAAAATTATGACTATCACGGATTTAAAGAGACCTTAGGAAAATTTTCGAGAACTATTGTAGAATTAAGTGAGAAGAACCAGGACAACAATTTGCATAATTATTTAAATACTATAGGACAAAAGCAAAAGATTAAAAAACTAAAATAAAATATAAAATATCATCAAAAATAGCCTATTTGCAAAATAAGTCAAGAAGTGAAGATTTAAGAAAAGCAGTGAGGGGATGTAGTAGATAGATTACTAGGCCTAGAGTCAGGAAGAAATGACTTCAAATCCACTTACTATCTGTATGACCTTGGTTGGACAAGTCATTTAACCTCTGTTTGCCCCAGTTTCCTCCACTGTAAAATGAATATAATACTAGTATCTACCTCCCCAACTCCTTATTAGTCTCAAATGAGATAAGATCTGAAAAGTGCTTACCACAATGGCTGGTACATAGTGGGCTCTATATAAATGGTAGTACTTTTATTATTATTACTATTTTTATTTATACTATTTTATTTATTATTAACATTGGATTCCCTGAAAACCATGATTTCTTTAAAAAGTCTGAACAATATATTCCAAGAAATCATAAAGAAAAACTGCCCAGACCTGTAAGAATGAAAAGAAAAAAATAAGATCAAAAGAATCTACCCATCACCTCCCAAAACAAACTCCCAAAAGAAAAGTCCCCAGAATATGACAACCAAAATCCAGAGTTTCCAAATCAAAGAAAACATACATTAGCAGCCGGAAATCTCAGAGTTCAATTAGCAAGGAACAACAGCTAGGTCACTTGAGACGTAGAAGCTTCTGCTCCAAGTGAGAAATCATGACAAAGGTTATAATCAAAAATAATCTACCCTGAAAAACTAAGTATAATCCCATAGGAAAAAAATTGTAACTTTGATGGAAGAGAGGATGTTTGATCATTTCTGACGAAAAGACCAGAGCTGAGTAGTAACTTGAACATGCAAACACAATGTTCAAGAAAAACCTGAAAAGGTAAATTTATTTGGAAAATCAGAAAGAGTTCTATGATGATGACAGATTATCATTCAAACAGGGAAGAAGAAACAAGTGTCCCTTCAGATCCTTAAATGTCTCCAAATGGCAGATGAGGTAGGGAAATGAATTGATTAGGTTCTGAGGTTTTAAGAAAAGAAATTGAAATGAGGATAAAAGGAATGTCCTAGTGTAGAAAGGAAGAGGTGAGGAGGAATTTGCTATTTCTCATGAATGGAGTGTGAAAAAAGCATAGAGGAGAGAGTGGACATGAATGGACCTTTCTCTTTCTTGAAATAGATAAAAGATGGAGGAGAGAGGAGGGAGGGGGGAAAAGGATAGAGGGAGAGGCACCTGATGGTACAGCAGATAAGAGTGCTGGGCCTTGGAGTTAAGATGACTTGAATTCAAATCCAGCCTTACACATTTACTAGCTATGTGAATTTGAGCAAGTCATTTAACTTCTATTTATCGGTTTCCTCAACTAAAAAATGAGGGTAATAATAGCACCTATCTCACATGATTATTTTGAGGATCAAATGAGATATTTGCAAAAGAAAAAATAAAAGGCCCTTAACATAGAGTCTGGCACATAGTAGGTGCTATATAAATGTTTGTTTACTTCCCCTTACCTTCTCTTATTTGTTAATCATATTGCAATATAATTGGCTCCCTTTGTAATCCTATGTATTTGATTTTGTGCATCTAAAAACATGATTCTTGGGGCGGCTAGGTGGCGCAGTGAATAGAGAACTGGCCCTGGAGTCAGGAGGACCTGAGTTCAAATCCGGACTCAGACACTTAACATTTACTAGCCTTGTGACCTTGGGCAAGTCACTTAACCCCAATTACCCTCCCAAAAACAGCAAAAACAAACAAAAAACATGATTCTTGAATGGCTTCACTAGACTGCCAAAGGAGTCCATAACACCAAAAAAGGTTAAGAATCCTTACACCAAAATTCAAATTAAAACAACTCTGAGGTATTCTCTCATACCTATCAGATTGACCAATATGACAAAAAGGAAAAATAATAACTGTTGGGACATTAATGCATTGTTGATGGAGTTGTGAAGTGATCCAAACATTCTGGAGAACAATTTGGAACCATGTCTGGAGGGTTATAAAATAAAATAAATATATATAATATAAAAATATATAAAATAAAATACTCTTTGACCCAGCAACACAACTATGAGGTCTGTATCCCAAAGAGGTTTTTTTTTAAAAGGAGGGAAAGAACCTATTTGTACAAAAATATTTGTAGCAACTCTCTTTGTAGTGGCGAAGAATTGGAAATTGAGAAGATATCCATCAGTTGGGGAATGACTGAACAAGTTGTGGCATACGATTGTAATAGAATATTACTGTGCTATAAGAAATGATGCACAGGCTGATTTCAGAAAACCCTGGAATGACTTAAATGAACTGACGTAAAATGAACAGAACCAGGAGAACATTGTAATGTAATGTATTACATTACATCCAGCAATACCATACAATGATCAACTGTGAATGACTTAGCTCTTCTCAGCAATGCAATGATCCGAGACAATTCCAAAAGACTCACGATGGAAAATGTTATCCACCTCCAGAGAAAGAACTGATGGAGTCTGAATATAGATTGAAGCATACAATTTTTCACTTTCTGTATTTTTTTCCTGTGTCTTCTTTCACAACATGACTAATAGGGTAATATGTTTTGAATGATTAAACATGTATAACCTATATCAAATTGTTTCCTCTTTCAGGGAGGAGGGAGATAAGAGAGGGAGAGAGAAAATTTGTCTTTATATATAAATGAAGGAAAAAATATTATTATTTTTTTAATCCTCACTCTAAAGGAATTTTGTTTCTGACCAGTCATACATAGTCATACCAAAGGGAAAATAATTGAGTTGGATTCAGGTAATAGCAAAACTGATATAGAACAGGGACAAGGCCTTCCACTCTTTGGGGGGAGAGGGAGGGAGGGGTAAATAGTTCAATATGATGCTGTAACCAGAAAGGTCAACAAACTATTGGATGTTATTAAAAAATGGTGCTGGAAGCAAAAAATAAATCAATAAAAACAAAACCATTTTACCAGCTTTGTACAAAGCTGACATATGCTGTACAGAGTTCATGTTGCCACCATTTAAGAAAGAGGTAAAAGAGCTAGAGGCCAACTGAAATAATTCAACATATTTGGAGAGCCATGATTACAGATGATGTGATGAAAAACTACCCAGTTCCCGACAGGGAAGAGATGGATTCAGGAGCCATCAGAATAAGACCCAAATACTTGGACATGGACAGTGGAGGAATCTGTTTTGCTTGACTGTGTATAGTCAAGTCATATTCACAAAGGTTTTGTTGTTATTTTTGTTTCAAAACGACATCAGGGAAGGTAGAAGAGAAAGAATATATGTTTGTTATTTTAAAATATTAAGTTTAATATATAGGGAGTAATAATAATGACACATATTTGTATAGCATTTAACATTTACAAAGTACAATACTAACATACCATTATGTATTCACAACAATCTTGTGAAATAGGTAACTCAAATACTATCTGCTTCATCTGACAGATGAAGAAATTGAATCTCAAAGAGGTAAAGTGACTAACCTAACATCCCAAGGCTAGCACAGACATGCACAGTGTATATGTATTTATAGGTTAGGTATGTCAGCACATCCCAGTGTTGAACACTAACATTGGTCCTTCCCCAAAAAGGAATTTGTTCCATTGAAGGATAGAATGACCAATAATAATACTTGTCCAGCCATCTTCTATGCATGCGTACAATATCTAAAAAGTGGAAAAGTCAGGAGAACAATCCAAAGTTTCTGGCTCCTTCCTATGGTAATACCCTGCCTGCATGCCGACCTCACATGAGAAATACTGTATGAAGTCAGACTAATAAGATTTGTAGTAGACTGTAAGCTCCACATGAAGGGGGACCATGTCTGATCTAAATGTCATACCATCCTTGGTGCCTAGCACAGCGCTCTTGAAACAAGAATAATATAAACAAAGCACTCTGAAAACCTTAAAGAGCCATATACATGTCAGCTGTGAATATTAAATGTTGTTGAATTGAATCAGACTGAACTGACTACTCATTCAGGAAGAGCTGTAGCCACTAGAAGGCCTGATCTGATTCCATATAATGTTGATGGAATAAAGACCCTCCTGGGCCCCAAATCCCACAAACAAAATTCCCTAGAAACAAAACAGTGAGAGTGTTAAAAATTATTAAAACAGTACGTTATTAAAGCCTGAAAATACAAATAGGTTTAACAGAAGTTAATGTAAATTAATGAATGATAAATCCTTGAAGGGGATTTTAAGGGAAATTAAGATGTTTGAAGCATATCCTGGAGGAGAGCTGTCAAACACACAGTTCATGGGCCATCTGCAGCATCCAACACCCCTGGGTGCAGCCTGAACCGGATTAAAATGTCATTGGGAAACATTTAACGAAATAAAAATACAGTAAAACATAGGTAATATTACATTTTAAAACCAAGCCAATGGGGCAGCTAGGTGGTACAGTAAATCGAGGACCGGCCCTGGAGTCAGGAGGACCTGAATTCAAATCCTGCCTCAGACACATAACACTAGCTGTATGACCTTGGGCAAGTCACCTAACACCAATTGCCCTGCAAAAAAGCAAAAACAAAAAAACAAGCAATATGTGGCCCACAAATGATGACTTGTTGTGTAAACTTTGTTTAGTTGTTTTCAGTTGCATCTGACTCTCTGTGACTGCTTTTTGGGTTTTTCTTGGCAGAGATACTGGAGGAATTTGCCATTTCCTTCTCCAGCTCATTTTACAGATGAGGAAACTGAGGCAAACAGGAATAAGTGACACAGCTAGTAAGTGTCTGAGGCTGTATTTGAACTCAAGAAAATGTCTTCCTGATGCCAGACCTAGTGCATTACCCACTGTGCCACCCAGCTGCCCCTTATGTACAGTTTAGTAGCCCCTATTTCTATTTGAGTTTGATACCACTGTCCTAGCTGTATGACCCTAGGCAAATCATTTAACCTTCCTCTGCCTTAGTTTCCTCAAATATAAAATGAGAGCAATAATTGCACCTATCTCCCAGGGTTGTTGTGAGGATCAAATGAGATAATATTTGTAAAATGTCCAATACATTGCCTAGAACATAGTAGACAAAAGGAAACCCAACTTTCTGACCCTGACAGGAGAATTAAAAGGGAGAAAAAAAAGAAAAGAAAAGAGCTAGAAGCTAAGGGGGTCTTGAGTCATCACTGCCAGCACTTGGGGAATGGTAGGAACTAGTGGTGGTATATGTAATGGTATAATAACTACAATGAAAAAAATAATGAATTCTATGCAATTACAGTGAACAACTTGTGCAGACAAAAAAAAGAAAAAGAAAATCCATCTCTCTCTCCTTTCTCTGCAGATGTGCAGTATTACAGTTGTAGGACATTTTGACCTGCCACGTCCCACACTGTCAGATTCAGTTGGATAGCTTTGCTGAATTGCTTTTTTTTCTTCATTTTTTATTGCAAGAAATGTTGCACTGAGTTAAAGGAGGGGGAAAGAGGAAAACAGAAGAGAAAAACAAAAGTTATCCGCAAACATTTTTTAAAATTTGGAATCCCTAAAACATTTTAAAATGTTTAAACCTAGGAAAAAAAGTAAAATTAATGTGCAAAATTTGAGGCACACCTGTATCAGGGGTGGGATGGCAATTAAAGTTCATCTTTAATCCGTATTTTATTTTCAGGTCTTATGTAAAAAAAATCCACATACATACAGCGTTGGTTGTTATAAAAACTAGCTTTCTCCCCCCCTTCCTCTTCATCTCTGTCATCCAGCTTCCCTGGCTTCCTTAAGTCACAGTTAACATCTTAGCTGTTGTGAGAAATCTTTCCCAGTCCTCCTTAATCTTAATGCCTTCCCTCTGTTGATTATTTTCAATTTAACTTGTACACAGTTGTTGGCATGTTGTCTCCCCCATTAGACTGTGAGCTCTTTGAGAACAGGAATTATGGGGTTTTTTGCCTTTATTTTCTAAGCACTTAGCACAGTGCCTATCACACAGTAGCCTCTTAATAAATGTTTTTGATTGAAGGACAGAAAGTTGGAGTTCATGTCCAGTTCAACAGACATGCTGTTTCTTTATTATTTGTAATGCTCTCTCTTCCCCTCCCAGTTTGGTTTTCTCTTTTCTAATTAAAGGGACCATCCTTTGACTCACTTCTTAAAGAGGCCTATTCACTGAATGGGCCTTACCTCACTCTGAGTACCTGAAAGGGCCTTAGCCTAAAAGGCCCAGGGTCTCCCACTGCATCCTGGGCCATCTCCAGTCATCCTAATGAATATCAGGTCACTGGATCCAGAGGAGAAAGTGAATCTGGTGACCTTGCACAGCCCTCCTCACTCAAATCAAAGTCAACTGCAAGTCATGTCATCATTTCCCTGATGTCATTGTCCTCTTCAAAAACAAAGGACAAACATAACCTGTGAGTAGTCCTGGCTACCTGAATGGGGACCCAGCCAGTTGGGTAACTCAGCTCATTCTCTCCCTCTCCCTCCCCCTCTCCAAAGGAAGGTAAATTTTGATGGACTGAAGCTACCCAGTTAACTTGGAGTTTACTGGCTAGATTCCTTCCTCCTTTCCTCCCTCCCTCCCTTCCTCCCTCCCTTCTTTCCTTCCTTCTTTCCTTCCTTCCTTCCTTCCTTCCTTCCTTCCTTCCTTCCTTCCAATCTTTCTTTTTGCCAAGGCAACCTCAAATGGGGTCACAAAGAGTTGACAGGACTAATCAACAGCAAGCAGAGGCAGGGCATATGGAAGAGGGTTGTTTTGACTTTTACGGGCTTGAGTGTGCATCTTCTCTGTTTTGGTTGGGTTACATAAAGAAGACTCTGTTTTCAGTGTTCTATCAGCATAAGTGCTTATGTATGAGCTAAAGGTTGTCACACAATCACTTAAATTACCTTTATCAGGTGAAAGCACATCTCAATTGAATCTATCAATCAGAGGTCTGAATAAGGGCTCCTTGAATCAGTCAAAGCCATTTACAAAACACAGGATGTCTTTTCAGATTATTGAGGGACTTGACCATGTTCTGTGAAGCTTTTATAAAACCACCAAGATAGTTTGGAATTCCTTTTTTTCCCTAGCGCTGCGAGGCCTGCAGGTCTGTGCCAAGGGCACCAGTCTCGTTCAGCAGGATGGGGTTTGTTAAAGTTGTAAAGAATAAGGCCTACTTCAAGCGATACCAAGTGAAGTTCCGGAGAAGGCGAGAGGGGAAAACAGATTATTATGCACGGAAACGCCTAGTGATCCAGGATAAGAACAAGTACAACACCCCGAAATACCACATGATCGTCCGGGTCACCAACAGGGACATCATCTGCCAGATTGCTTATGCCCGTATAGAAGGGGATATGATTGTCTGTGCAGCTTATGCCCATGAATTACCAAAGTATGGTGTGAAGGTTGGCCTGACAAATTATGCTGCCACTTACTGCACAGGCCTGCTGCTGGCCCGCAGGCTTCTTAACAGATTTTGCATGGACAAGATCTATGAAGGTCAGGTGGAAGTGACTGGAGATGAGTACAATGTGGAAAGCATCGATGGTCAGCCCGGTGCTTTTACATGCTACCTGGATGCAGGTCTTGCCAGAACTACCACAGGAAACAAAGTCTTTGGGGCCCTTAAGGGAGCTGTGGATGGTGATCTGTCTATTCCTCACAGTACCAAACGCTTCCCTGGGTATGATTCGGAAAGCAAGGAATTCAATGCTGAAGTACATCGTAAACACATCATGGGCCAAAATGTTGCAGATTATATGCGTTATCTCATGGAAGAAGATGAAGATGCATATAAAAAGCAATTCTCACAGTACATAAAGAACAACATAACTCCTGACATGATGGAGGAAATGTACAAGAAAGCTCATGCTGGTATACGGGAAAATCCAGTGTATGAAAAGAAACCCAAGAGAGAAGTTAAAAAGAAAAGATGGAACCGCCCCAAAATGTCCCTTGCCCAGAAGAAAGATCGGGTTGCTCAGAAGAAGGCGAGTTTCCTCAGAGCCCAGGAGCGGGCAGCTGACAGTTAAAATATCAAAATCTGTAATTTTCTATGAAGATTTTCAGATTAAGACAATAAACTTATTGAACATCAACAAAAAAAAAAAGATAGTTTGGAATTGAGGAATTAAGTATCTGGTGATAGAGATGAGAGAGTTATGCCAGCCAAGCTCCTGAGGAGGAAATGCTTCGAGAGAGAACACCTTGACCTCTCCACCACAATCCCTAGATAAGACGAGAACCTTGTAAGCCTCAAAGGGTTGAAGGATTTGGGAGTTCCCATTGGCATCCTAGTCCTACTAACACCCCTGAAACAGCTGACTCAAGGTCTCCATTGGGAGGCAGGACAAACTAGACAAACTGAAGAAAGATAAAACAAATTAAATTCTCTCATTTCAGATAAAAGCCAGGGTGCTAACACAAGCCAGAGAATTACTAGGGAGAAGTTCCTAAAATTGAACCTAATATGTAAATCCATAGCTTTGGTTCTGGGTCACAGGTTATACTTATATAAGAATTTGTTGCTATTAAAATATTAACTAAGCCAGTATAATCATTAATTAATTCTAATTAATTCACATTCAGGAAAATTTATTACTGGGAAAAGTCTTTTAAAAATGACTGATATTTTAAAAAGAAGATCATCAATGAAATATTAGCCAAAAATGCAATGTACATATTTTAAAATCACTAAGCAGAGGGAATAGTAAATGGGATATTAATGCAAATTGCTAAGAAATTCTGACTTTGCCCCCTTACTACCTATGTGACCTTGAGCCTCTCTGAGCAGATTTCCCATCTATAAATAAGGGATAACTGATAACCTCTACTATCCCTTCCAATTCAATTCATGATTCTCTGACAATTCTTTAATATGCAAGTTGCTTTCCCTTCTACTAAGATCATCAGGAATTGTTTACTATGTGACTTTACAGTTAATGGTGTTTTGGGTTTTTTTTTCCCTCTATGTAAATAGTGCCCGGGACAAAGGATCAATCTGAGATTCTTCACCTTCTTAGATCAGTTTTAATAGGGCTCGATTTCCCAATGTTTAAATGACTCGGAAAAAATCTCTCTACAAATCTGCTTAAGCAAAATTTTATAGCTCTTTTTATGTAATCAAACAATAACTTATGGGAAAATTTAAACTCAGATGGACTAAGTTAGTGTCCCCAAAAAAGCATTATAGCAAAGCTATTTATTGATTTAAGATGAAACAAATCCTAGTACTTTTGGCGATTAAACCCTTCAGGAGTTTTAAAAAATGATGGTAGAATTCCCTTCCCATAAACCAAAACAGCTCATTTGATGGTTTCTTTTGAAGGAATTAACCTCTAAAAGACTTTTAGATCTTCAAGTCTCCTTAAACTGCAGTGCAATCTAACCATATAAATTTAAAGCTTTAGTTTGTGATCAATATCCATTAAGCAGGAGGAAAAAGATGATATATTCCACTATAGGGACCAAGCCTGCAGCTAAATTCTTGCTTTTATTTCAAATGAGTGACTATGGTGGTTGCATCTCCCTGTACATTCTTTGAACTCTCATTCCAGGGGTGACCACATTCTTCACCCTGCTGGTTCCCTTAGGTCAGAGATCTCCTACTAAAATCTTGCCATTTTTCTCTACTTTAACAGGATTACCTAATGCCATTTTTCCCTCAGGATCTTGTCTCTAATGCCATATGCCCCCATTTCTCTTCAGCATATTAAGCATAGTCATCAATGCCATGAATAGATTCTTTAATGAGAAAATGGAGAGAAGCAACATTATGGGCACATAACTCCATATTCTACATATGTTTATATAGAAATTTATATAAGATGGAATGTTGAGAGTAGGGATTGCTTCATTCTATGGGTTTGTATCCCTAGAACCTAGCACATTGCTTAACACACAGTAGGCGATTCATTAATGAATGCTTCCTAAAGGGGAAGGCTGTAGGGATTGGAAGTGCAATGAGGAAAAAGGAAGCTTTGTTTTGGTGGTAGAAGGGGATGTTATCGATTAATGCTTATAGGAGTGAAGAAAGTTGTTCTGTGAAGAGAGATGGAGATCTTGTGCTGGGTATTTTCTGCAGGGATTTGGTGTTTGGAGAGACCACTGTTCCTACCTTGGAATGGGGGAAAAAGAAAGGGAATCAAACCTCCCAGAGCAATGTGCTCATTCTTGCCCTGATTCCCCCTGGGTTCTTGCACTGACCTCACTCCCTGAATGGAACTTCTCTGGATTTTTGAGTTTCAGAGCTCCACTTGGTATCTCAGGACCTCAAAACCCTTGAGCCTGGGATGTTCCCATTGAACACTTCCACAGTGTCCAACCTGGGGCTTTCCACCAACCTTGGGGCTTTCTCAGGGGAGTCCTCCACTCAGTCCCTCAGGACAAAAAGTTTTTACAGGCTGCTGGTATCCCATGGAGTCTCTGGTTGATCTGGGATGCTATGCACTGTTGCTGGCCTTGCCAGCCCCAGGCAAACTTTTTGCAGTTCAGGGTGAAATTTGCTGTAGTTGTTCATTCTTATATTCTCATTTATTGTCTTGATCATTACTCAGCCTGGTGAGAACCTCAGAGTTTTATTAAAGCAAATGTGTGGGAGTAGGATCGGCCTCCAGTTTAGATGACCATCTTGGCAGTAATTCAACTGCTTTCTAACTTGTCTGAGGTTAAAAGCTCCTGAGGAGCCTGTGCTCTACCTCCCACCACTCAGAGGTTGCAGACTTTTTTTAACTCTGGATATCAGTCACTGGTAGGGATTGGTTGTAATATATTGAGGATGCCATTAGCAAAATATTAGTTGGGGCAGCCTAGGGGGGTGGGAAGGAGGAGGTTATAGTTGCTATAGCAGAATTACACCCACCTTCTCTTCCTCATCTGTCTGCAAAGGATAAGACAACTTTTCAAACACATTCTAACCTGGTGAACATATATGAAGTTTGGCTACTACATAAAAAGGCAGAGTTCTAGGTAGTGGAGATATAGAGAGAAAAATAAAAGTCCCTGCCCCAGGTGGACCATATTCTACTGCAGAAATACCATCTGTACATACACAAGTAAATTTTAAATAATAACATGTTTCTCATTTTCTTTTTTCTTTTTTTTTTAAGCAATTGGGGTTAAGTAACTTGCTCAAGGTTACATGGCCAGTTATTTCTGGGTGTGGTGCTAAGTATCCGAGCCCAGATTCGATCCCAGGTCATCCCGACACTGGGGCCAGTGCTTTTACTTGCTGAGCCACCTGGTCGCCCCTATGTTTCTCATTTTCATTCTTAAACCTCTCTCCCATTTACAATTGAAACTGAATTAACTGCCCATATAATCCCTGAGCAACTGGCACACTATTGCTCAATAATAAAAGCTAGAATTTATACAGCTATAAAGCACTTTACCAAATCATCCCATTTTATCCTCAAAACAACCCTGGGATGCAGTATTTCAATGAAGTTAAGTAACTTGTCCAGAATTACCCAACTAGTAAGTGCCTGAGGCTGGATTTGAATTCAGGTCTTCTTCCTAACTCCAGGCCCAGCACTGTGACTACTGAACCACCTAGCTACCTAATAACTTTTACCTCCAATATACTATTTCATCCCGCTACTTTAGTCGTTGACCACCAGCCCTTGATATAAGTGGAAAGATAGGCCATCTCTATGGCTTGGCTGCCATCTTTGTTCTTCTACAACAAAATATGAGATGCCTTTACACAGCTAAAAAAAAAAATAAGCACTTAGTGGCCACAAGGTAGCACAGTGAATAGAGAGTGCCAGCCCTGGAGTCAGGAGGACCTGAGTTCAAATCTGACCTCAGACACTTAACACTTACTAGCTGTGTGACCTTGCGCAAATCACTTAACCCCAATTGCCCTGCCTTCCCCCCTCCAAAACAAAAGCACTTATCCCTAAAGAAAGGAAACTACCCCAAATCAGTGACATTTTGTCCCTCCCATTCTGTCAATATCAATACATCATCAGGAAAGGATAAACTGACGAGGGGGGATTGCCAGTACAGAATGAACTAAGACTGATAGGTTTCAAAGTATCTGTTTGGGACTAAGATACAACTCCTGTGACTAGTTTTTCCTTTGTTTCTTTTGCTGATTTATGTGTACCTCCCTATAAATTTCTGTGATTTTTCCAATATGATAGTGATACACTAAAAAGCACAGAACTAAGCAGATTTTCACCTTTTCTTAGAAATCTTGCAATACCTTCTTATAATTATATAGTTTACCTACAGACCTCCAAAGAAAATCTCCCTGTGGCTATATGACTCACTATCTTATTTGCCATTATGACAAAATTCCTAGAACCATGAAGTTTCATGCCAAACCATAATTTCCAAATTAACACTTTAAAATCCACTAATTTGTTTGGAAAGAATTTAGTTAACATTTTCCTTCTGATTTTCTTTTGAAATTTACCTTTTTGCCATTAGGAAGAAAAAAAAAAACTTTGACATTTTGTTTAGTTGAGTTATAAAATTATAGGCAGGTCTGTAAAGTCCCTTATCTTTTAAAAACATTAATAAGACAGAAATATATATAAGCACTAAACAGCAGAGAGAAACATGGAAACCACCAACCACATACAAAACAATCCCTATGCTGTCATTTTAAACTTTATAAAGTTTATGAAATGAAACTACTTTGGTCTTTGAGCTGATGGTTTTTGTAACATCCTGAGGGGTTATAAGACTTCTGTGTATTTACTGTTTCTTTACATGCTGGGAGAGATGCATAGGAGGTCATATGAAACCCCACTGCTTTTTATTCCTTAGGTCACTGCTCACACCACTATTGTCCCAAGAGCTTCAGCTAAAGCACATATAAAGCTCCTGATAATGCAAGATCATAGTTTTAGAGTTAAAAAGGACCTAGGAGGCCTTCATTTATAGATGGGGAAAGTGAGATCCAGAGAAGAAAAGTGACTGACTTAAGGTTAAGACTACTACATAACAACACAGGCAAAATTAAATTATTATATGGTAAATTTAATCAATAAGAAGTCAGTTGGGGATAGGGGAAAGTCTCTTCTCTTTCACCAAAGGGCTCTCCTTTCCTGGTTTTGCTTGCCTTGTCTGAACAATTATCTCAACCCTCGAATAAGTTGTCAGTTTTTTGTTTTTGCTTTTTAGATCTTTTAAGTTTGACCCATAAAAAATAAATACCATTAAAGTTATTTGTGTGATTCTCATCATACTCAATTTAGGGAGTTACTGTGCTTTGATAGGAAAAGACCTGAATGAGGAGGGCCTCCATTATTAATTAGTTGTTTAGGCTAGGCAAGATGAAAGCATATTGAATTTAGAATCAAAAGAACTGGGTTTAAATCCCAATTATGCCACTTGCTATGTATGGGAACTTGAACACATTCCTTAAAATCTCTAAGCCTCAGTTTCCTCACTTGTGAATGAAAATTAGATTAATCCAAGATTTTTAACTTGGGGGTCTATGAACTTGGTTTTAAAAATATTTTAATGATTATTTCAATATAATGGGGGGATGTAATCCTATGTATTTAATTTTATGCACTTAAAACCATTATTGTAAGAAAGCTTCACCAGAATGTCAAATGGGTCCCTGAACCAAAACAAAAAAAAACTTAAGAATGCTTGGACTCCATTGTCTCTAAGTTCTCTTTCAATTCTAAAGTCCCACAATTTTATTAACCCTATGCCTCAGTTTCCTCTTCTGTAAATGGAGTAAATGTCTTTCCTAGTCTATCTACCTACCATATGTACATCAACGAGACAATGGAAAAAGAAATTACTTTGAAACAAAACACTAAACAAATGCAAGGTCATCATCATTACTCTTGAAAAGGGAAAGACTTGTCTTCAGAAGTAGCTGTGAGAACATGACTAATATGGAAATATGTTTTACGTGGTTGCACATATATAAGCTTAGCATCTTTATTAGGGAGGGTGGAGAAGGAAGGGAGAAAGTTTGGGACTCAAAATCTTATTAAAAATTAATGTTAAAAATTGTTTTTACATGTAATTGGAAAAAATAAAATATTAGTAGAAAAAATGTAGCTTCAAGGAGAGCTGTTCTAGAACAAAAGGGGAACCCAAACCGAAAGATTATTGGAAAGTCCTCACTGCTACAGAACAGATGTTCAGACCAAGGGATTCCCAGCCTGTAGGACAGCTCCTTCTGAAAGTCCTTCTTCCCAAAGATACCAAACCAAATAAGTGACTCCTATGCATTGCCCATTTCCTTAATAAAAATCAATCATTCTTGGATGAACACCACTATCTGGGATAAGACTACATAAGACTCCATGGTAACCATTATTCAAATTTAATTCAACAAACATAAAGAGCCTACCACGGGCAAGGAGATGTCCTAGGAGTTAGAAACACAAAACCCAAAATGAAACTGTGTGGCCTCAAGGAACTCTCCTAAGTAGGCTTATAACACATTCACAAATAAGTATATACAAAGAACACACAAAGTTAGAACAAGGTAATTTCTGACTCATTACTAAGATGATATAGGAATAGAAAGATGAGGGCAAAGTGACAAGTGAGCTGTGTTTTGAAGGAACTAGGGCTTCTACTTGGTGAAGTATAGTGGGAGTTTGTTCTAGAGAGAGGGAAATATTTAGACAAAAACACAAAGAAACGAGATTGAATGTCACATGTGAGCAACAGCTAGTAGGACCATTTGACTGAAACAATATGTAAAGGGGATTAATATGAAGTAAGACTGGGAAGGTTGGTAAAAGCTAGATTACTGAAGGTAAACGCCAAGACAAGAATTTTGTATTTCATCCTGGAAGCAATAGGGAATCATCAATTATTTTCAAAGAAATATAAATCCAAAATAACTGTTCTAATATGTGTTATATTTTCCCCTAGACTCTGCAGCAAAAAAAAAGGTCTGTAAAATTAAAACAATTCAGAGTAGCACATTCAACACATACCAAGGGAGGTAAGGAGAGAGAGAGAGAGAGAGAGAGAGAGAGAGAGAGAGAGAGAGAGAGAGAGAGAGAGAGAGAGAGAGAGAGAGAGAGAGAACGTCAGGACCATAACTGCAAATATTCTCTTGCTTCTGTTTCCACTAGTTTTCCTTACTATCATGCTATATCTAACTCGCTGATCAAACTGGTCAAGTGTAAGGGAAGCATGTATCCAAGGGCACTATGCTGTCTACCCCCAGAAGTCTTTTCCCTACTGTTATGCTTGTAGATATGGCCTATAATATAAAAGTGAGAAGAGACATAATTTGGGTAGACTTTAACACAAAAATGATTAGCACTCTCTTAGCAGGAATATTCTGGAAGTTATCAGCCTTAGGTTAACTAGTGGATCCAGACCTAGTTCAATTGATTTCACTAAACCTTTTCTCAGGGTTCTCTTATCTCATTCCTTAGCATGTTTCTTTTCTCCTCCTTCCTCGCCCCTCTTTTCTTCCTTGCCGTGGCTCTTTCCAGATTCCTTCCTTTTTGAGAAAAAAGAAATCCCTTTCTTCCTTGCTTTTTCTCCTTTGGCCCCCAGAGAGGATGGAACCAGGATGTTGGAACCAAGCACATCTATAGACAGGTAGCCTTTGCTTGCAAGCAAAAAAAAAAAAAATAGAGCTATTCTTCCCTTTCTCTGTTTACCCTAGAGTAATAAAAGGATCAACTAACTGAGACATCAAATAGACTGGTTCTTTGGCATAATACTTAAGTTTCCCTAACTGGCACTGCCAAGGAAGTATGATGCTGCTGCTAATTAAGAGCACTCCTACTTATGTCCCCCTACAGTTATTTTCCTCGTGATAATGGAATATTGACTTCAGGCAGGGCTCCATACTTTGCTGGAACACTAAAAATCCGCAGCTTCATCAACACTTGGCAAAGAGAAAGAAAAATGTAAGTAATAATTGAGACTTCAAGGAAGAAAAAATGTCACATGCACATATAAAATTAACTAGATATTTCAAGTTATTGAGATTTGAAACTATCATCCAAATAATCATTCCCCAATTCAAGTATATATTTTGCATACACACACAATTGCCTTGGCTAGTACCTATTTTTTTTTTCTGTGCAATAATCACAAATCACTCTGATAGCCAAAGAAAACTCCACTGCCCTTGCTTTCTGAATGCAGAAAAGAAAAACAAAACCACCTCCTGGAACAATTTTCTTGAATTACAATAGCTAACATTAATATGCTTTACAAAAATTATCTCATTCATCTTCAAAACAACCCAGGGAGGTAGGAGCTATTTTACAAATGAGGAAACTAAGGCTCAAGAGAGGCCATGATTTGCCCAGGGCCACACAACTATAGCAAGTGTCTGAGGTCTAAATTTGTACTTAGGTCTTCCTGACTCCAGGTCCAACTCACTATCCTTGTGCAAAGGACAGCTGCCACCTGTCCTTTGCACCATCTAACTAAACTGAACTGTCCAATTGTGATTGAAGCTTAAATTAGCAAAATGGTTGTTTTTATCAATCTAAACTTCTACTTTATGATTGTGGGCAGTAATTTCATTACACACTTGCTCTATGGATCTTTAATTTAGTTCACTTTCTTTCAAAATCATTGTCTCTTTAAAAGACATTTGGCATAGGATGTATTATATAAAGTGTTTTCTCCAGCTACTTCTGTGATTTTCTAAGCAGCCTGGAATTCACTATTTTAATTGCTTTTAACTCAGTTTCTTTTATTCTAATCTATTATCCAGTATCTAAAATGAACACTGAGTTTCAGTATCAATGTAGTGTATCATTTTCTCTACCTATCTTCTGGGATGAAAATTATGAGACCAAGAAATTTTATTCATATATAGTCCACAAAATAGTGAACATAGTATTTCCCACCATAAGGTTTTACTGACCATGGCCATGAGCACAAGGAAAATATGATTAGTAATAGTGATGTAACTTGATTAACAGGACGTAGAGTGGGGAGTTTCTTACTTATTGCTGACTTTTAAAAGATTGGTCAAATTCACACACAAGTACAGATGCAGTTGTCTTGGGGCCATGAGAAATCGAGCCAGTGACATTAATTTAAATAAGTATATAGTTGAACAAATAGGCACTTTCCAATATAGAGTGCTAACATTTATGTAGCATTAAATAATCATTATGCCACATTTATATCTGTAAAATGTTTATTGGTGCCTACCTTTTGTGAAAAATCAGACTAAACAGATAAATTCAATTCAAAAGACTACAGCCGCCCAAGACTCATTAGTTACTAGAGAGAAAGAGGCTCCCTCTGAGTCAAATGACCTAGGTTCAAATTCCAGCCCATTAATTACTCCCTGTGTGATCTTGGTCCAGTCACTTAATCCCTCTGTGCCAGTTTCCTAATCTAGAAAATGAGGTGATTAGACGAGGCCACCTCTGAAGTCTCTTCCCATTTTAGACCTATGATCTTACAATCACCATGTTTAATTTCTTTCTTGACCATTTCGTGCCTTTAGAAGTATCCTCTGGAGTTTCTCTTCTAGCTAGTTGTAAATACATTAGAGAACCAGAAGTAGTCACAAAGTACAGAAATTAAGATAGGGCTTTATGGAAAGGGTGATTTACCGAGGTTTAAGTGGGAAAAAGTTCTCCTCCCCCATCTCATCTTATTTTTGGTGACTAGGACCCAAAAATTACAGTTCTGATTTTGAGACATTAGGCTGGGGAAAGAGTCACACAATAAAAGAGTGGTTTTTCTGTGCCTTCCTCGAGAAGCCAAATGAACTAAAAAGAAACTGCAACTCGAAGGGTAGAGTAAGTAGAGGGGAGCTGAGAGTTTTGAAAATTTAGCCTCATAAGCAAGCAGAGGTGGGCTCTATCTAAATCAAGTTATCCCTTCCCATACCCGCAACTAACCAATCTTTCTAAGAAATAGGTGGTACGAAGATCACTACTCTTAGGGTTAATTCAGCCAACATATTGTCATTCGGTGTCAGTTCTGGGTGGGGAAATCCCAGGCTCTGAACAAGAGAAGCCAGCCTCGCAGTTAGACACTACTGCACTTCGGGGAAAACAAGCCAGTGGACAGTTTCGAATCCTCGAGGTCAGGTTGGTTCTGGTTGCCGGTCTACTGAGTCCTTCTTCCTCTTGCTGCGTTCAGGGCCGCCGCTCCTTCTGGGCACCTTCAGCTCCTTTTATGGCATAAGGATAACAATGCACCCTCCCATCACCAGCCTGGTACCCATCGCCTCCCGGGCACACCTTCCTGTGCTTTCCTAATTTGCACTCCCTGAGGCTACGGGAGGACAAACATAAAGGTTGCCTTCCTTTCCCATTCCCTAGAAAGAAGATTTGAGAGATAGCCTACTGAATATATAGGAAGGTCCAGAGATGCTTCTCCATCCACTCCCCCACCCCACCCCCGCCCCCTCCTCGCGCCCCGCTACGGGAAAAGGAAGGGAGGAAACAGTCGAAGAACGCGCTCAGAGTGGAAGAGAGAAAGGAGCTTTCCCGGCTTCTCTCCGGAGGGGTATCCTCGGGCCACGACGGCGGCCACAAGTGAATGGTAACTCTGCTGCTGACTGTGCGAGCTACCTTCCTTCCAACTGGAGGCCAAGGTACAGGAAGCTGCCACCCTGTGGGTACGAGGACTCCCTGCTGATAACAGGCGAGAGGAGGCAGGCGGGAGACCAAATCAGGCTCCTGCCCAGCGCAAAACCCCACCCACAGAAGCCCTAGCTACCCGCCCCCAACTTCTTTTTACCCAACAGCAGGGGAGCCTCGCATCTGGCAGCCGAGGTGGGGGAACTGGCCCCTCCTCCTCCCGCCCCCCCCTCCCCACTCTTAGCTAAATGGGAGATGCGTAGTCGGTCTCCGCCCCCGTAAGGGAAACTTGGAGGAGGAGAAAACTTTATGCAGTCTGAGCGAGCTGGACTTGCAGTACATGCCCTGACTGAGCAGAGGAAGATGAGCTGCTTTAGGTCCGAGCCCCAGCAAAAGAGGATCGCAAGCGATCCCCAGGACGCAGGAAGTTCTTGCAGCCCCAGCCGCCGGCCTCGATAGCCATCCTTGGCCGGACCGCTGGGAGACCCGGGACCACCTGTGTCCACCTGTGGAACAGGATCTTTGCGTTCCAGCGCCTACCTGCGTGCGCCCCAGAGCTCAGGGACCTTTACTGTCTCACGGAGTTAAGGCGGCGCAGCCCCTAATTTGGGGTTTAGAAATCCAAACCCCAGACAAAGATAATTCACCTACATCCTACACATCTGCTCTCCTCCAGTCTTTCTTGATTCTCTTAAAACAAAGGTAGGCTGAGCTGACCTTTAGTCTCGAAAGCAGGCGGGCAGAGGAGACTCGAACCCTACCTAGGAAAGAAAAGGTTGGCAAAGCTCCACGCTGAGTGGAGCGAAAGACTGTGGAGGCAGGTAAAGGGGTTCCAAAAGGAACTAAGGGTGCGGAGGAACCTCTCGTTACACCGCCGCCACCGCAGGTGAGAGCTGGGGGTTGGGGGGATGGAGGAGGGAAGAAGGGAGGAGAGCAGCCTTGACCAGAGGTGAGGTGCTGCTGCCCTAGGCTGGGAGCCGGAAAGGAGGACAAGGGCACAGAGCAAGTTTGGCGGGTTCGACTTTATTTTTCCAAAGAGCGCCCTCAGTTAACTTGGTTTTGTTTGTTGCCGTTGTTGTTTTATAATGAGCGTCGTAGTTCTAGGCCATAAGACAGCTTTTGTCCTGGGTCCAAATTTTCCTACTGGCATGGAGAGGTGAAAGGGAGGAAGGGGGTGGGAGAAGATGTGAGGGAGAAAAAAGAAGAGGATGCTTTTTAAAACGAACCAAAAGGCTCTTATCTTTCCTGCTGTAATATTGGTTAAGCCTGTAGATTTCTATCTAGAGGAAACTTGATTATCATCCTCATGAATTATAATATGCTTACGCTTGTTATATATATGATGTGTGAAAGCTGAGCCCCAGAGAAAATAAAATTCAGTGCTCCCTAAATGCTCGCTTCTTCTCCCTGCCTCCCACACTCTCTATCTCTCTTGGTTACAGAGTCTCACTCTAGGGCTCCGTCCCCTCTAGCCATCGCCATGTCCTCCGATGCCAATGCCTCCGCCGCCCCGGCGTCCTTTGACCAGCCCAGTCCTCTCCCTCCAGTGACCATCCCAGCGGTGATGTTCATCTTCGGCGTAGTGGGCAACCTGGTCGCTGTCGTGGTGTTGTGCAAGTCTCGAAAAGAACAAAAGGAAACGACCTTCTACACGTTGGTGTGCGGGCTGGCGATCACCGACCTGCTAGGCACGTCGCTGGTCAGCCCGGTCACCATCGCCACCTACGTGAAGGGAGAGTGGCCCGGGGGCGATGGGCTGTGCGAGTACAGCACCTTCATCCTCCTCTTCTTTGGCCTCTCTGGCCTCAGCATCATCTGTGCCATGAGCATCGAGCGCTACCTGGCCATCAACCACGCCTACTTTTATAGCCACTACGTGGACAAGAAGCTGGCCGGACTCACGCTCTTCGCCGTGTATATGTCCAATGTGCTCTTCTGCGCGCTGCCCAGCATGGGACTCGGGAGCTCCACGCTCCAATACCCCAAAACCTGGTGCTTTGTGGACTGGCGCACCAACGTGACCACTCACGCCGCCTTCTCCTACATGTATGCCGGCTTCAGCTCCTTCCTGATCCTCGTGACGGTGCTCTGTAACATCCTGGTCTGCGTGGCGCTCATCCGCATGCACCGCCAGTTTGTGCGCCGCACGTCGCTGGGCACCGACAGCCACCACCACGCCGCCGCCGCCGCGGTCTCCGCGGCCTCCTCCGGCCTCGCCTCCTGCTCGGCTGTCCCGCGTCTCAGCGAGTTCCGCAGGCGGAGGAGCTTCCGCCGCATTGCCGGCGCAGAGATCCAGATGGTCATCCTCCTCATAGCGACTTCTTTGGTGGTGCTCATCTGCTCCATCCCTCTGGTGGTGAGTGAGACAGACTTCTGCCGACTTGGAGGCCTCAGGGAATTGTCTAGAAGGGCCCAGCTAGACGAACCCGCTCACTGCAGATCGGGAAGCCGCTTCCCAGGCGGAAACTGACTAACCTGAAGTGTGCTTGTAGTGAAGCGCACTAGAACCCAGGCCCCCCGACTCTCAGGCTAGGACTCTTTCCCTATCACCAGGCTGCTTGCTGCTTGCTCTTCCCTTCACTTGCCCCTTTCCTTTAGCGGGCATCTCATTTCCTTTGTTGTTGTCATCTCAGCCTCTCCCAAGGTCTTAGATATGTTCCGGTTCTCCTTGAATCAGTTGCACCCGCATTTCACTCTTCTTCATGGTGAGCTTTGCCCACAAGGATTTGAGGGGGCTTTTCTTTCTTTCTTTCAGAGTATTATTTTTCCTTCCTCATATAGGCCACATACCTTTTGCTGTCTTCTTGCCATCTGAGAAATACCCTACTCTCTACTGTTGCCAGATGTGGGGAGAATAAAGTAGAATGCTCTCTTCCTTAGACACCTCTCTTATCCCTTTCTTTTCCCACACTGTTAGGATAGAACCTGAGTTTCGTAGTCTACAAAGATGGGATTTTTAAAGGATTTTTGAATTAAAATCATAAAGAACAGTAGTTTTGAGCTTGAAAGGGACCTGATTCCTAGATCAGCTATAGTTCAACAGAGAAAGAAACAGAGACGCAGACACCTATATTAAACACAGAGAGTCAACACTCAAACCTGGGTCTCAACTGCCAACTGGTGCTGTTCCAACTGCACCTCATTTTTCTTACAGAGAAAATGCCCTTAAAATTTCAGGAAGCACATCTTTCAGCACTAATGCAAAGCTGATCATTCACATACATTTGTAATAATTCACATATATCTTCCTTCACAGAACAAGTATGATTCTGACATCTGTATATGAATATCATTGGATTTTGGCATGCTTTATTTTTAAGAGAACGGGTTTGGTTTGGTTTTGCCCTATGTTTTATTTTTTATTTTATTTAATTTTATTTTTGCCATACTCACCTAAATAGGTGTAGATTAAATAGAAACCTGTGGTTTCACATATAGAGAACTCTCCCAGGTGAAGGAGCTCCCTCTACAGATTCTCTGGGTCTTGCAGTCTGAGAGCATCGTCTTGGAGAGACTTGGGAGGTTTTGTCACCTGTGTCAGAAGCAGGATTTGAACCTAGAACTTGACTTGGAGGCCATCTCTCTAATTTCTGTACCACATAGCCTCTTGCAGATGTAGATTGTCAGGAAAGCTAATGCTAAATCTTAAAACTGATGATACTTTTTAAAAATTAATTCTGTTTTAGTTTCATTAGTGTTGTGCTCAGTGGAAATTCACTATCAGTTTAATCACTGGACAAGTCAGTTCTTTCTTGCACTGGTTGGGATATATGATAATTAATATAACAAAGCTATTATTATTTGCCACTTAGGGATCTTGATTGTTAAAACAGTGTTTCTGATAAAGGTGAATGGAAATGGAAATGACTTAAGAGTGGATGGGAGCCAGCTTATAGTAGCATCTTACCACAGTGTATAAACAGAAGTACAAAATATGGCCAAAAGGGTTTAGAACTCATATAATCTTCAGTTAAGACGCTTTTTCTATATAAATATATTTTACTGTCCTTATCAGTAGCATGAAATGAAGTGAGATTTTGAGGGTAGCAAGCTCCCTGCTGCTAGAGCTGGAATTCTTTGGTCTTTTCTCTTGGCTTTATAGTATGGTAAATGACAATGTAAATGGTTATTATTTACAGAACACTTACTCTGTAGAAGAACTATAAAACTAAACAACATGTAATTCAAAAATGTTTTGTGGTTGTTCTAAAAGGACACATGTACAAAGAGTAGTCGTTTCCTTTGGGGAAATGCCTTCTTCTAAGATCTGGAAAGATCTAAAAGACTTAATCATTTTAATGGACAAATTCCTGTTTGCTATGAATTTGAGAGTCAAGCTCATTTTTTATACAGTTCTTATGCTTATTTGAAATAGCAAGGAAAAAAACTCAAAGATAGCAATCTACTCGTGTACTTTGAGCACTCTCCATCCTGTTTAAGATTTTTAAAGAGAAAATAAGGAATTTCAGTCTGTCAATGAAAGATGTTCAAATAGGATAAGCACCTTTGTAAGAAATCCATGGCTTAACCTTTTCTTAACTTTAAAAAGGCAATAAGGAAACTAATAAGTTTCATTTACATTCATGATTTTTAAAATGAGAGACATAAGTGATAATGAAAAAAGTTCATCAAAATTAGCCATTTTGAGCACTCTAAAATTATTACAGTATAAGACTGCACTACTTAACAAGCTTACGAAGAAGAGCCAAAGAATAATCCAAAAGTGCATAAGCATTAAGCTTAAACTTCAGTTTCAAGAAACTGGTAAACTGGACCTGTGGGATCAGTGGTGTCTGTCTGAGGAACAAATCCTTCAGATCGTTTAAGTCAAGCAGATAATGGGGATAGGCAACAAAAAGCTTACTTGGATTTCCAAAAAACTGTGACAAGATTAACTAGAATAACAATAAATAAATGAAATAAAAGCCACATTTTACCTAGTTTTGAAAAGTTGTTGACTACTAGAAAAAGAGTAATAATGAAAGTTTACCAGCTGTAATCTCTTTTGCTAAACTATCAGTGAAGAACAGCTCCTGTTCAGGAGAATGGCTAGAAGTTATCCCAGGGTTTAGTTAAGTCTTTGAAGGAATTTTTACCTGAATAACAAACTGAAACTTCTTTGTTGAATTAAGCTGTAAGCAAAAAAAACAAACAAACAAACAAACCTCTACCTTTTCTGATACTCTAAGAAGACAATAGAAAAAATTTAGCAGTTTGCACACTCTTAAAGGGATTCAAGTAAAATAATATGATGGACTGAATCTATAGAATCCTCTGAAAAAAAGTTATAAAGACAAAACAGAAAGTGGAGATGATACACATGATCATTTCATCCATTCCTCCATTTATAGCCAGTTTCAAAACCCAGGAAGGTATGAAGAAATTATATCTACATATGGGATAAACAACCAGAATTCACACTCTAGAAGGCTTCAGAGAAGACTGACACCAAAGGCTGCTTAAATGCAATAAATAGCTAGATCAATTTCTGGCTGCTCATGCTTGCAGCTCTCCAAGCAAAGATAATTATTATGCTTCAGAATATGAGCCAATTTGCTGTAGGATCTGGAAAATATTTTTTTCATCTCTGCACAATTAGCTAAATGTGAGGTGGTCTTTTTTTTCCCATTACTCCAAATTTAAGAAAAACCCATCTCACTATTTAAAGGACATTGGCAAATTAGACAGAAATAGCAGCTCTGGCTTAATATGTCCATAATCTAGAAAATGACTGGCCATGTCTTCTTGTTTTGTAAAGTTTTCGCTAGCATGTGATTAGGAGAGGTTTATAAAGGCAGATGAAAACCAGGTAAAAGAATACTTCTTTGTTGATAGTAGGCTTACTGTAAAGAGAGCAATAAAAATGCCCTGGGGGCATTTCAGACTAAGTTAGACAGTGCAGGTTTGGGTAAACGAATAACACAAGAACAAGCTTTGATGCCGTTAGAGCAGAACCTGAAATGTTTTGTTATTTTTCAAGTTTATTATCTCCTTAACTTTAAACACAGCACATTTTAAGACTGACAGTAAGCCTCCTGGTGTATTTATACATTTCTATGTTCCATGACTAAGATGAATACACATAAATTGCCATATTGGAACACCATGGCTACAATCCTCCCCTTTCTCCAATTTTCTTTTCCACAGCTGAGTTTTACCCATCACTAGATAACCTGAAGCATTAGACAGACAGGCTTTGCTTTAAAGAGGATAAGCAGATTCATTCATCTATTAGAAACCAAACTTAGCATCATTAACCTTCTCCTTCACTTCTTCACTTTTCTTCCTTATTGGAAAAGTCCAGCGGTCATAGTAATTCCTTTACCGCAGTAGTATGCTCGCTAATGACTTGATAACTTTCCAGTAGTTTTCAACTCTTAGAGGCAGATTTTTTTTTTCAGATGATACCATACACTTGTATTGCATATTAGTTTTCCAAAAGGCTTTCCCATCCACTATCCTTTTATCTTTAGCAGGAGTATTATTTCCATTATTTGTCATTTCATCATCAAAGGCTTATATATCTATACCTATTCCCCACATATTCAGGTCTTGGATATGTTCCAACCCCCTCTGAATCACTCATACCCTCATTTTACACCTCTTCTTTTTTTTTTGTTTTGCTTTTTTTTAAGGGCAATTGGGGTTAAGTGACATGCCCAAGGTCACACGGCTAATTTTTGTGTTAAGTGTGTGAGGCCGGATTTGAACTCAGGTTCTCCTGACTCCAGGGCCGGTGCTCTGTTCACTGCGGCCGCCCCATTTTACACCTCTTCTTACAAAACTCACTGCAGGGATTATTAACTTCATCTTACGGACCAAGAAATGTGAGCTTAGAAAGGCTACGCAGTGTGCTAGCAGTTTGCAACAAAGTCAGACTAGAATATTGAACGCAGTCCTAATCCTGTGGTTTTTTTTGTACCATCACATGTATCTAACTGTGACATTTCTGTCAATTCTTTGGTGAACAAATGCTTCCTAAGACATACTGACCACAATGTGATGACCTGCATTCTTTCAGTGTTGAGGTAAGGAGGGTTTTATTTAGAAATATTTTTTACAAAAAAGAATCTTTTTCAGAGACTTCAGTAACAGTTGTGCCAATTTTAGCCTTTTCGCAAGGTAGCTGGCTAGCTGAGCACACACAAATTATTTTATGCTCTTCAAGTAAAACAAGTGCCATGAAACCTCAGTAACAGGCCACTTTCAGTCATTTGAAATCATAATTTCTTTGCTAGGTTATTAAATCATTTTAATTAGAATGTCAGCATCCTTTCTGAGTGCAACATTCCTTGCTTCCTGTTGAAATGATGCCAATTATGGACTGTTAATGTCACTCAAATGTTTTTTCAGTTGTATCTGACTCTCTATGACCCCATTTGAGGTTTTCTTGGCAGAGATTCTGGAATGGTTTGTCATTTCCTTTTCCAGCTCATTTTACATATGAGGAAACTGAGGCGAACAGGGTTAGATGACTTGCCCAGGGTCACACAGCTAGTAAGTCTGAGTCTGAGGTCAGATTACTCAGGAAGAAGATGAGTCTTCCTGACTGAAGGCCCAGCACTCCATCCTCTGTGCCACCTAGCTGCCCAGTAATTATGGACTAAGTCTATATTTTTGCCCTGTGACTTTCAAATTGTGTTTCACTGAACCTCAGGTTTTTATAAGAGCACCTCTGGAAGCATAGTCATAGTAGGAGTGCTTTGTGACCATCCACTCCTCACCCCAACACTACCCCAGAGATAAAAGTTCAGGGACAGGGAAGACAGTACCAAAGCTTCTACAGATTCCAGAAGCTGGAAAGCTACGACATAGCCATTGCCAAGAATAAACCATATATATAAATCTGCAGTTACTTTAAGCCAGATTAATTTCTTAAAGTTGGATGGTAATCACTTGTTTGCCTTCTATTTTTTAACCTAAATCATTTCAAGATTTTTCTTTCCTGACTCAGACTTTGTTTTATCAGTAGTGCACCTTCCCCACAATGAAAACTGCCTGAACATGTTTATTCTGTGTAACATTTAGGGCCCGTTGAACAGGAATTTCAGAAAAAAAATGCTCTCAATTTTCCCACAGAAATTGGATTGCTCCTCCAGATGTATTCATTCTGATGTAGGCTTTCTACCAGGAAAAGAAGACCAAGTAGCCATGATAATGTATTTATCTAAAACACTATAAGATGCTATATCTTGAAGTAAAATCTCCATGGAAAGTAAGTTAGTGTGGAATTTCAACATCAGCTTTGAAAGAGTTCCATTAGCTACTACTTAAAAAAGATTTAACAATGGTACATCCGCCTCAACTTTGACTGGTTTAACCATTCTTACCACAAAAGATTAAAATAGAAATGTGTTCTTCTTAATATGACTGTCATCCATCCATGGTCTTCTAGCACCATGCAGGCAAGAATTCACTTTAGACATTAGCACTATAGTTTGACTACTGGGTAAACAAAAACACAGAGATGTTACTCTCCTTACCTGTAGTCATCCAAGTCAGTGGTGAAAGGAGGCTTGTGTTCTGTGAGTTAGTACTAACCACTGACTTGCTAAACATTCAGTAACATTCCCAGTTCTCTAAGATAATGCAATGGATTTCAAAGAGCTATGTTTTTTGACACACCTTTTTATCTCTACCATAAATTTTCCAAGAGTTTGCCTTCTTTCACTAGTCTTATGAGGTGGAAAGATAAGAGGCAGGCAGCACCTGGCCATTTCAAAGGCAACACTCTTTGCTAGATACAGAGTTTACATTACACCAAGACAAATATTTTTGACCTGATAATCCTTAGTAGGTGACTTAGAAATTGAAAAATAAGTTAGCTTTCTGTAAGGAGATAATTGGAGTAGCCCTGCCACCTAGTGGTCATAATTCTCCAATCCTGTTAAAATCCTTCCCTACAAATTTATCACACACAGTATGTGCCACACAATGATAAAGCTTTTTTTTAATTAAATACACATTTACTTTTTTTTACAAAATAACTCAGACACAGTATTTACATTACTTGAACACCTAGGTGGTGCAATGGATAGACTTCAGGGTCTAGAGTCAGGAAGACTCACTTTCCTTCAAATCCAGCCTCAGGTACTAGCTTTATGACCCTGGGCAAGTCACTTAACCTTATTTGCCTCAATTTCTGCATCTGTAAAATGAGCTGGAGAGGAAAATGGCAAATCACTCCAGTATCTCTGCCAAAAAAAAAACCCAACTTGGGTCACAAAAAGTTGGAAATGACTGAAAAATGACTGAACAACAACAATTTACATTACTTCTAGGTAATAAGTATATAAGTAAATAAAGAAAATGTCTAGAAGTATATAAATTGGAAGTGATCTTTTTGTTTTTTGTCAAGAGCTCCAGTGTAGGAAAGCCATGGTAATATCTGTCCTTAAATATGCAAACAGACAGATAGATGCCTGTTTTTCATCAGTGGAGGGAAATGGGAGGAGAGCAGAGTTGGGGAATTCCCTCTATTGATGAAGACTGGAAGCTCATTTGTATTTCTAGTCCTAGTGATTGCTTAGAGATAATGAAGAGGGTAAGTAAAATATTTTAGAGGTAAGACCTGAATCCAGGTCCTCTTCTCTCCAAGACTGGCCTATCTTTTGCTTCTTTGTCTCTTTAATATCTATAGCAGACCTAGAAAAACAATGACCAGGCTACAGACATAGTCCCGAGTGTTTTCTAAATTGTTACCTAGAGAATAGATTAAGGTTATTATGCCAAAGTGGCGGAAATTATATGTAAAATACATGTTCATCTCTCTTCCAAAGATTAATTCTGCATTAATCACTATGTCCATTTCGATTTTAGTAATAATGATAACAACCAACACTTATAAAGCACTTAAATAGTTAACACTTTCCTCACCATAGCCCTGTGAGAGAGGGCATTAAAGTTTCATTATCCTCATTTTATGCATAAGGAAATAGTCTCTGAGAGGTTCCATGATTTGCCCTTGGTGACAAAACCAGTGTGCTGTAGTTTGGGGCTAATTTCTACCTGAATTACTATTTAAAAACAAAAAAATTTTCACTGACATAATTGGGCAGTCAGTGATTTTTTTAGATTTAATTTTGTCAAAAATTTTTTATCATAATAACTTTGTACAAACATTTTAAAAATGTATTTGTCCACTTCCCTGTCCTCCCAAGCAGAGGATATCAAACATCATTTAATGTTTGCCTCATGATTCAGGGTGAATATGAAATATGAATATGAAAAGTCATATTATTGTGCAATCCTGGACATAAAATAAACAATAACAGATTCATTGACTACTGAAGATAATAGTGTATTTGCCCTTATGTTAAATAGCAAAATGTACTGCTGTGGATTTTTGAGTCTTACAGGTTATCTTTGTAGCTTTTTTCTTTTCTCCATCATCCACTGTTAATTCCTTCTGTTTTCAGTGTACTTTCCTCTAATAGCTCTTCATCTAGCTTATGTTTTGATACTTATAACCTGTTTTAACCTGGGGAAAGAGTAAAACAAATTTGTTAAAATCATTCCTTTCATATGAATAAATAGGCTCCGAGTATTTGACACACTGTGGCTTTTGAATAAGCTGCATTTAAAAGATGTGAAATCAAGAGTTCTTTGTTTTTGCCTTTTCTTCTTTTTCTTTTTTTCTCTTTTCTTTTGCCAAAAGGGTCCAAAGTAAAAACTACATACCTAATAAAAAATTATCACTATTTAAGGGTGTCTTTAAAATATTTGTAATCAGATTGTGTGTTCCCAATAAGTCCAGTCACCTTTAGAAAAAAGAAATACAGAATTCCTCTTCTCATATTGGGTCCCAGATCACCCAGATAGCTTCTATGTGAGAAGATTTTTTTTTAAATCCATATTAGCTGTCCTCATCATTCAGTAAGCAGCTGCCTAGCTGATTAGTTCCAGTAAAGCTGCATTTGGAAGGATTAAATAGTTTCCTTGACATTCCAGGACTGAAAATTACAACAGCCTTTTCTAAACTATATAAAAATGGGCAACTCTAGGCTTGCCTGTGAAGACTTGTGTGAAATAAGTTTCATTTAAATCATACAACAGTGAGAAGGGAGATCAGTGGTAGGAAAGAACTCACATCTCAGTATCCGTAGGTAATAATGTGGCGTGTGAATAGAGCTCCTCCACATATAGTAATATGATAGAAGTGAAAGATAAAAGGTATCTCAAACAATTTAGCAAACAATGATCTAGAAAAGACAGGATTTTAAAATCTTAGCTAACACTGGCATAATTTGGTGTCCATTCTAATTTCTCATTTTGCAAACTGAGTTCCTGAAATTTTGGCTGGAACCTTTTGCTTCTCTCTTGCTAAAATGTTCCATGACTTAGCAAAGCTTTTTTTTTCCTCAAAGTGCTTTTTCCTGGACCGAATTTAAGCTTTGGGTGTTTCTCCCTGTTTTAGGTACGTTTCTTTGTTAACCAGTTGTACCAACCCAAAACTGAGGTCGATATCAGCAAGAACCCCGACCTGCAGGCTATCCGAATTGCTTCAGTGAACCCCATTCTGGACCCTTGGATCTATATCCTTCTCCGAAAGACTGTGCTCAGTAAAGCAATAGAGAAAATCAAATGTCTCTTTTGCCGCATCGGAGGAGGTCGCAGGGAGCAACCAGGAGGCAACTTCAACTGCACAAGCCCCAGGACGTCTGCCATGTCTAGCCAATCGAGGTCATTCATTTCCCGGGACCTGAAAGAGGTCAGCAGCACCTCCCAGACTCTCCTTTATATGCCAGAGCTCAGCGAAGCTGGCGTTGGGAGCCGTAATTTGTTGCCAGGAGCTGGGCCCAGGCTGCCCCCATCAGAAACCACCTCACTGAGGACTATGCGAAGCTCAGAGACTTCAGACTCCTCCCAGGGGCAGGACTCAGAGAGTGTGGTATTAGTGGATGAAGTTGGTGGGCACTGTAGGGCAACAGGCCCTGCAGATAAGAGCGGCTCTCTGCAAGTCACTTTCCCTGATGAAACATTAAACTTCTCAGAAAAGTGTATATAGAGGGTATAGGACAAATAACCATGCTGTTTCCAGGACCTCATAAACAAGGTCCAGTATACTCAACACATAAGGGGGGATTTGGTCAGGCTCTGAAGGCTATTTTTGTCTTTCCACCCCCTCCAGAGCAGTGTCTCCTGATTGTAGATCAGGTATGACCCCTGGACTCCAGACATACTCAGTGCCATAACTGTGACATGTGTCTATGACATTGGACTGTTCCCAGGACTTGATGTCTGGAAGAGTCTACTCTTTGCCTCTTAAGATGGTTTGTCGTTCCTTTGGCATCGGGAACTTCTTATCTGGCACCAAGCGATGGATCAGATACTAAGAGGCCTCCGTTCAGATAAACTACAAAGACTGTTTTGTAGACAATTTCAGTGTCTCACTAAAGCATGAAAATGTGAATTTTTATTGCTGTATATATCATGATTGAAAGTATTTAATGTATTTTCTTCTCCATGAGAAGGTTTTATTATTAATACAAAGTATGATGGAATAATGGCATACTCTTTCCTCCCAATATTACCTGCTGATGTTATAGATGCTACAGGTATATGATTTATTTTTCATGAGGCATGTTCAGGCCAAGCTATGATTTGTTGATTGTGGATGATGGAACCAGTAGATCTGAAATTTTAATGAGAGCTTTTAGCAGAAGGGTAAAGAAAATAAAGTAGTGATTGAGCTATAATTTTCAAATTTTAAGTGCTAAAACTTCTTTCCAAAATATATACTATACATATTAAAAGAGAAAGAAATGTTCATCCTTCAAAGGAAATCATTCTTTTAGGAAAGCCAGATATGCTGGTGAATATTTTTCTTTTAAATCTCCACTAGCACATTGATTTTAGTAGTGTGCTATATGAATCTGTATGTCTTAAAATCAGTAAATCCCAAAGTGAATTGTGTAATGTTAAAAAAAAAATCAAAATTTCAGGTCTTTTTTTTTTCCATCAAAATAAAATGTACATATTTTTGCCTAGTCGAAGGGGGGCACATCTACAGCATCCATTAAGTTTTGAGCGGAAAATGAGTCATCATTTAAGAAAGTTCCTATTTGCCAGATGTGGAAGGATTGGACCATTTGGTCTGCCACAGATCAGTTATGAAAGTGTACCTGTATAAGGAGTGTAGAATGATGTTCTTTTGGGGTCTCCTTATAACAGCTTATTGTATCACACATTAATCCTGTACAGAAATTTGAAGGAGCCTTTTTCAAAGAAATATTAAGCATGTTCTGTTGCCTAAAGTGTTTTGTGAATTGCTTTATTGTAATTAAATTCTGAGCCTGTTATTGGTATTGTTTGAGAAGTTGTTGTACCTAAGTGAAATTATTTTGACAATCACAATAAAAAAGAACATTCAGTCAGATATAAACTCTCCACAATGCTGAAGGGCTTGTATAACTTATATCAATGGAAAGCAACATGAATATGCCCATGTTTGACACAAGTTGGTGTGCATAAATGGCTTTCCATACATAAGGCAAATTCTGTGAACATGTTCCTTTATCATTATTCCTTTTGTAAACATAGTCATTTCTAAGCAAGAGCAGGAACCCAAAATCTCTCAGACATACCTTATAAGTGAGGTACTAAAAACATCTTTCAGTACTTTAATTGAATAAACTGCTATCTGTTAGTGATAAGAAACTAAAAGGTTAGGAAAATGTGACCCTAAACCTCATAAATCATGTAAGGTGAAATAATTAACAAATACTAGAATCAAAAATAGTATCATGAGAGCTTAAACTCCTAAAACTTTCCATTTTGTCGATCTAATAAAAACCTGAAAAGATATGTTTTCAAGCATTATCTTAAGTTAACAAGGAATATGAACATTAATTACTTTAAAAAATATTCTAATTCATCTGTACTCGAGTGAGACAATGCCCATTCACAAGCAGGTTCTGCTAATGTGCACATCAACCATGAAGAACATCAAATTACCATTTCTTCATCCTTTTCTCTCCAAAAATGTTGCATCTAAAAATCTAAAACAAGCAGTAGTTTCATACCACTTAGAAAAAGATTTCTAAGGCAGAAAATTCCATGACGTTTTTAGTAATAACTCATTAATAGAGTATTTCAAAGTTTACAGAATGCTTTCCTCACCTCACAACAACTCTGCAAAGCAGGTAGTGAAGCATTACTCTCATTTTGTAGACAAAGATGCCAATGGCCACACAACTTGGAAGTGTTGAGAACTAGGGTTTGAATTCAAATTTCCTAACCCCAAATTCTGTACTTTTTCCATTACATCACATTAGGCTCTATTTTAACTGTTCACTTTAATAATATTTACTCATATATTACACTACTAAACTAGGCATATTAATGTTTGGGAACTGATAAACCTGTATATATAGGAGTAGGTATTTTCCCTTGATATCTGAAACTGGTTTTCTTTCAGGAAACAGAAAACAGCAGCTATCACCTCCAGAAAAGTTCTGACTGGCTGTTCTTAGAGTGGCTCATGTATAAATGGTAAGTAAAATAACAACCTAAAATCCAAAGCCCTGGTTCATGTAGAAAGTACTAGATAGAATAGTGTGTGAACTTTAAGCCATACTCTATCCTTGAGAAAGCTGTTTCAAACTAACAAATTAAGTTGAATTCCATCTTTATCTTTAATGCTCAGATCAACATTGGCATTGTTTGATGAATACAAAAACAGTCTTATAAGAATTGTATGGAGAGTGTTAAAGCTTAGAATGATCTAAAGTTGGCAAGGCAAGTTAACTAGAAGGAGAATGGGGAATTAGCTCAACTGGAAAACAGAGATCAAAGAAGAAAGAGGACCACCGCTGGAATGGATGGGAAGACGGTATCTGGCAAGAAGAGAGAAGGCAGAAGTGCTCAACTTTTATTTTGTTTCAGTTTTGTCTGCCAAGAAAATGATGTCAGAACTGGAAAGGTCAGAACAAAAATGGCTAATAAAGAAGGATATATAAAATATGAAGATCAAAGAAAGCAGCCAGGTGCACTTGATTAAAGTCACAGGGCCCATATGAACTGCATCCTTAGGTCCTACAAGAATTGTCTCCACAATCAGATACTGAAAAGTAAGATCATCGAAAAGAGAGATGGAAAAGTACTCAAGAAGGGCAATTGTCCTGATTTTCAAAAAAGGGAGAGAAAGAAAACTGCAAACTGTAGGCCCGCTTGTCTTTGATTCCAGGAAAAATTCGACAATGTATTATTAAGGTGTGGCACTGTCTTGTGGTGTACTTTAGAGCAGGTGTGGATGCTTCCTGCTAGCCATGATGCTACTTTTAATTGGCTGCTAAGTCAGAAGTCAGGGCAGCTAGGTCACACAGGGAATAGAGTGCTGGGCCTGGAATCAGGAGGATCTGAGTTCAAATCCATCCCAGATATTTGTTAGCTTGGCAAGTCACTTAACTCTGTTTGCCTCAATTTCCTCATCTGCAAAATGAGCTGGAGAAGAAAATGGCAAACCATTCCAATACCTTTGCCAAAAAACAACAAATGGGATCACAGAGAATCACACACAACTCAACAAGCCAGAACTCAAATGAATATACTAAGGAAGCAATTTCTGACCCATAGGTATCTCCTTGACAGCTTTAAAATATCCAAAGACTCTCTAAGCTCCAGAGGATTTGGTAAGGATTGGGGATGGGTGAGATCCTCCTTTGACCCTGTGTGCCCCAGCTATAGGAGCACATGACGTCCTAGCCTGTGTCTGAGATGGAGCCATCTCCCATGTGTATTCTTTTATTTTATACAGGAGCTTGTGAGATTTCAAAAGAAAACTGGCAACTCCTCCCCTCCCACCCCTCCCACCCCCATCACCACACACATCTCCTTTCCTGAACAACCAAGCAATTAAGTTTTGGCTACTGAAGCAATCTCAGTAACAATGGCAGTAGCATCACAGGTGGATAGGATGAGACGGGGAAAAATTACAGAAAAGAGACCACTTGACTTTGATCTGGCTGTACTCAGTAAAGCTACCGTGTTTCCCCGATAATAAGACCTATCCCGAAAATAAGCCCTCCCCTTACTGTGTAAGATACTTCTAAAATAAGCCCTCCCCCGAAAATAAGCCCTATTGAGATTGCTTCAGTAGCCAAAACTTACCCCCTTCCGACCCCCCTAAATACAGGTCCCCCTTTTTTCGCCCCTCCCCCCCCCCCCCGTGAAACGTACGCTGCACTCCGAGCTGCATCCAATCAGAGCTGCAGCAGTGAGCGCATCATCCTGTTCTTCCCCAGTGATTTGCTTATTGAATAAAGGTACATTTTTTTGTTCACATTTACCAGTTTATTAAAATTGCTGTCAATGTTCATTAAAATAAGCCCTCCCCTGAAAATAAGCCCTCCGGTGTTTTTCTGTCCAAAAAAATTAATAAGACAGTGTCTTATTATTGGGGAAACATGGTAAAATGTAAAATAGCTAATGATCAGTCCTGTCAGCTTATGTCCCAAAAAGGTTTGAATACTAACCTCTCAAGTGATCCTAAATCATTCCATAATTTTTTTTATTGCTTAGCCTTCCCTTCTCTGTATCTTGGGAATAAAACTGCCTGTTCTATAATTGATTCATAGTTGTACTCTGAGTACCCTTTTATCCCTTCCCATTGGGGAGGACCTTTTGCACTAAAGCCCAAAGTAGAATTGTTCCTCAGGAATTTGAAGTGAGGGTAGAATTGAAGTATTGGGGAGCCTAGGTCCTGTATGGGGAAATCAAGACCACTCAAGAACAATGAAGCCAAGGCAAACTCCAGAGCAGTTAAAAGACAAGGATTAGCAAAGGTCACCTGGTGACTTAGGGCCTTGTGGCCTTAGGTTAGCAGTCCCAGGCTAGCAACTCTGCTAGAAAAAAAGAATCAGAGATCACAAAGGGTCAGTCTAGCCTCCTCAAGAACAGGTTCTGCCATTCCTAATGTGACCATAAGTGGTCAAAAAAAGGATATGAACAGTTTTCACAAGAATCACAAATTACAAATAACCACATGAAAATATATTACACTAGCAAGAGAAATTCACCTTAAAACAACTCTGAGGTTTTGTCTCACACCATGAAAACTGGTAAAGATAAATAATATGTGGATAATTGATGTTCATGAGGCTATAGAAAGGCAGGCACACTGATGTCCTGTTGATGGAGCTATGAAGTACTTCAACCATTCAGGATTTCAATTTGGAATTATGCAAGAAAAAAATATCATATTGTCCATACCCTTTGATATGGTAATGCCACCCCTGGGCATAAACTTCAAGAAAAAAAAATCCAATACATATCAAACTCATTAAGGCAGTATTCTTTGTGATAGCAAAGAATTGAAAACAAAGTGAGTATCCATTGTCTGTAAAATGACTGAAAAAAAAATTATGCTAAAGGAATGTGATGGAATATTATTGCACAGTAAGGGATGGATAATATAAGGAATTCAGAGAAATGTGGAAAGAATTGTATAACTGATACAGAACTAAAAGAACTATATTTACATACCAATGTAAATGAAAAAATTGATCAAAGGAAGTTAATTCTTTTTTTTTGGAGGGGGGAAGGCAGGGCAACTGGGGTTAAGATACTTGCCCAAGGTCACACAGCTAGTGTGTCAAGTGTCTGAGGCCACATTTGAACTCAGGTCCTTTTGACTCCAGGGCTGATGCTCTATTCACTGAGTCATCTAGCTGCCCCAAAGGAAGTTAATTCTGAAGAATGGAAAAAAAAATGAAGGTCTTGAATAAGAAGTGATAAAACATACCTCCTCCCTTACTGAAAAGAGATGGAAGACCACCAGCATAGCTAGTAGTAATAGTAATTTGAGGGAAATGGACTAGATGGCCTCAGATTCCTTTCAATTCTAAATATATGATCTTATTACAGTATTTGTATGCATCATTATATAGTCTCTGAATTAGATATTTTTGCTTGTTTTTCATAATTTATCACAAGGAAAGACTCAATATAGAAGATGGAGTGGGAAATGATTAATGTAAAGACAAAAGACAAAAAAAAAGAAAAAAACAGGCACCAGGAATTTCTTTTTTGACAGTGACTAGACTGATAGAGAAATGTAGATATAGTTTACTTTGATTTTAGCAAAGCATTTGATGAAATATTTCATAATATTCCCATAGAAAATATGTGAACTAAATGATAGTAGTCAAATGGACCTGTAATGGTCAGGCTCAGAGCACAGTCAGTAATGGTTTATGTTGGCTTAGAAGGTCTCCAGTGGAGTGTCCCAGAGGTCTCTGCTTTTTTCGAATGTTATTATCAGTAACTTACATAAAAGCAAAGAAAATCTCCTTATCTAATAGGAAGATGACACAAAGTTGGGAGAGCTAATACTGGATGCCTGTCAGAACCCAAAAAGAGAACACTGAGCCAAAACTGTTAAGATGAACTCCAATAAGGATAAATGGAAAGTCTTACACTTGAATTCAAAAAGTCCACTTTGCCAAATCAAGACTGAGTTCTAAAATAGTTTGTCTGAAAAAAATCTAAGAGGATTCATGGACTCCAGGTGCAGCTCAATGAGTCAACAGGAGAACAAGAGCCAAAAAAAAATAATAACTAATGTGATCTTTGTTGTTGTTCATTCGTTTTAGTCGTGCTTGACTCTTTATGGCCCCATTTGGGGTTTTCTTGGCAAAGATACTGGAATGATTTGCCACTTCCCTCTCCAGCTCATTGTATAGATGAGCAAACTGAGGCAAATAGGGTTAAATGACTTGCCCATGGTCACACAGTAAGTGTCTGAGGCTGGATTTGAATTCAGAGAAGTCTTCCTGCTCCAAGCCCAGCACTCCATTCACTGTCTCACTTAGCTGCCCCAATATGATCTTGAGCTTCATTAAGAAAGGTATGACCTGGGTGGCCAGGTGGCTCAGCGAGTAAGAACACCAGCTCCAGTGTCAGGATGACCTGGGGATCAAATCCGGGCTCACATACTTAGCACCATACCCAGAAATAACTGGCCGTGTAACCTTGAGCAAGTTAGGTTACTTAACCCCGATTGCTTTAAAAAAAAAAAAAAAAAAAAAAAAAAAAAGGTATGACTTCCAGGAGTCAGCCCTATTCAGACCACGAGTATTGTTCCTGATAAGCTAGAAAATTCCAGAAAAAGGAACAAGAGTGGTGAAGGGCCTCAAGTTCAAGTTATACAAGAATCAGTTGAATGTACTAGGGATGTTTAGTTAGGCGAGAATAAGAAGACTCAGAAGGGACATATTTTCAAGTACTTGAGAGACTGTTAGGAGAAAGAGGAATTGGACTTTTTCTGCTTAGCCCTAAAGAATAATCAGGAATAATAATAGGTGGAAGGTGAAGAGAGGCAACTTTGAATACCATCAGGAAAACTTCCTAACCATTAGAGCTATTAAAAAGTGAAACAAGAGGGGGTGGCTAGGTGGTGCAGTGAGTAAAGCGCCAGCCCCGGAGTCAGGAGGACCCGAGTTCGGTTCTAGCCTCAGACACTTAACACCCACACAAAAAAACTAGCCATGTAACCTTGGGCAAGTTACTTAACCCCAATTGCCGTCCAAAAGACAAAAAAAAAAAAATGTGAAACAGGTTCCCTAGTAAGGTAGTGGGTTCTCCCTTGCAGGTCTTAAATTGGAGGCTAGATAACTGACTACTTGTCAGATATATTATACTGGGTATGGTCTAGAGAAGATGGCACCCTTCCAATTCTGAAATTCTGTGATAAAATCTAAGTATGATAAAGATTAATCTAATAATAATAATAATAATAATAATAGCTTACATTTATACAGCATTATAAACCAGGCCTTGTGCTAAACAAGCCCTTTACAATTTTTATCTCATTTGAACCTCACAAACACCTTAGGAGATAAGTGCTATTATTATCTCCAGGTTACAGATGAAAAAACTGAGGGATTGTGACTTGTCCAGAGTCACATACATAGTAGGACTCAGAGGCTCGATCTGAAGTCAGGTCTTCCTCAGTCCAAGCCCAGTACTCCATCCACCGCACCACCTAGCTGTCCCTATCTAGCAATGATTTGCAGGATGGATTATAAGGGAAAGACGAAAGAGAGATGGAGTAGGAAGTTAATGGAATAGTCTAGCTGGGAGGGAATAAGGGCCTGAATTCTATGACGGTGGAATTAAAAGAAACAAAATTAGGAAGAGGTTTATGGGGAAGGGAGGAAAATAAATTCCATTTTTGACATGTACCTTAGGTGCTAGTGAGACATCCAGGTGATGCAGTTTAAAATGTAACTCTAAGGCACCCTAACACACAGTTGCAGTAAGTATTCTGTTAAGAAATTTGGAATTAATTTTTTTAAATTAACTAAAATGTCCACTTTCTTTGACACAAAGAGTCCATTGCTGGATGTATACCCTCTGGAGATCAAAAATAGAAACAAATGATCTATATTTATCAAAATGTCCACTGAAGAACTATGGATATTTTTTTGTTGTAGTAAAGAAGAGGAAACAAAGTAGATACCTACTGATTGGGAAATAGCTAGATCCCTACCAGCTCTACTGATCCAATGGGCCATAAAAAGAGAATACGAAAAATTCAGAGAAGCATGGGGATGTAGAGAGAAGTAAAAAGAATCACAAAAATAACATATCAAGGACTACAATCATGTAAATGAAATTAACAACATTGGATAGGGTTGTAGAGAAGTAAATATTTGGAAATGAATGTAACACAAAAAAAGACAATCAAAATAAGAATTATTTTTGAAGAAATACAATTCAAGAATTCAGGAGAGAAATTTGAGTTCAAGCTATATCTTTTAAGAATCATTCACTGAACCCAAGACTTGGTGACTAGACCTTAGTGGGACCTGCCAGAGTTTGTGCTTCAGCCTTTGGGAAGCCAAGGGTCATCGCCATATGGTAAGAAGCCATCAGAATAAGTCTTTAGCAAAGGCCATAGGACCCAGCTGAGATGAAATAGGATGCATTTAGGATCACAGAATTTGGAGCTTGCAAAGTGCCTTAGAAATCATCTTATCAGAGCGGCTAGGTGGCACAGTAAGAGTGCCAGCCCGGAGTCAGGAGGACCCAGGATCGGTTCCGGCCTCAGATACTTAACACCCACACAAAATAACTGGCCGTGTAACCTTGGGCAAGTTACTTAACCCCAATTGCTTTAAAAAAAAAAAAAAGAAATCATCTTATCCAACTCTTTCATCTTACAAATAAGACTATAGCCCAAAGCGAGGTAAGTGCCTTGCACAAGGCCACACAGGAAGTAAAGAGCATGGAGGCATTTTCTCATAAGTCTGTAAGCATCTGACTCCAAATACCATGGAATCTGCTGCCCCCTGGTGGGTTCCAATCATCATGGTTTGATATGTGGCATAATTAGGAAGAGCCCAGTGTTTGCTGAAAAGACTAGAGCTACAGGAAATATTAATTCCACATTGTGATCTTTTAAAAGTTACTTCAATACTTGTTAAATTTATAGTTCACCTTTTTTCTAGCAGGTCTACACCACAATATCCATGGAAACAATTGTAGCAAACTTCTCTGGGATATTTGTGGAATATAATCATTTAGCTAACCAAATATTCTATTTACTTAAAAACTGACATAGTACTACCTCTTTAAAATATTTTATCTGCTTCATACTAAAATTATGCTTAACATAATGTTCTATTATTTTTCTGTTAATGTGATTATACTGGCATTTTGGAAAGGCTATGTTAATAAACACTTTCAGTTGAAAGACCATCCAATAAATAAGCTTTCACCGTGTCTAATGCTTGCATCATTTGCAAGAATGAGAGCACTGATAATACATATGATAGATTATATCCATTATTCAGAAAATGGTGCTAGCTACTTTCTAGACATAGAAGTAAGATTTCCTTTTCATTTTGATATTCTCATGCTCATCTCTCAGATTATATGGAATTACACACACAGAAAGAAAACAGAAGCAATAGTATGAGACTTTATTTAGCCAAAGGGGAGAACAGCCTAGTTTGCATGGATAGGAAAAATGAAAAATTAAGTCTGGATTAATTTTTTAAAATATTCTAGTGGCTATACAGCAGCTCCTATACTAAGACCCAAATACCCTGACAGAGGCTGGCAGGTGTTTCACCTTCACGTAAAGGAAAGATTATAAAGCAATTTAACTGTTTACCCTCTGTCTTTACATCAGTCTTCCCAATACCAGAATAAAATAAATAGGGCTAAATATCTACAAAAGAATTTATGTTGTCTCCTAAGAAAGGAGATACATAAAGGAAACAATAAAAGTTTACTGTACTATTTTTAAAAATCTGCCACACTTTAATTTAAATAAAATTAAAAATTTGAGATTGCAGAAAACCCCACAACTTTATTTACACATGAATTTTACAATAAACAAGAAAGCATATACATCCATCACACAAACAATATATGAAATTACAAGACTGTTCACTTCTATACTTACCCAATTGATTTGTAATTATTAATTATTTAAAACAATAAGTATTTTGTTTTTAGGCTGTATTAAAACTTACCATTCTACTTGGAACCACCTCCCTGATAGATCAAATACATAGTACAATACTTTCTACAGGAGAAATAATCTGCTGATTTCTCCATCTCTGAGTAATGCACCTAAAGGTCTTGTCAAAAAGTCATCAAATGACCTGCCTCCACACAAAACCCACATAATGAAAGAGATTCCTGTCAGAGGTAATTGATTTTAACACCAAAAAATATCTTTCTGAGATTCAGGAAGAAGATAAAACTTTTACGTAACAGTATATACACTGGTGGATTATAAAATCAACTTGCAAAGATGTTTATTTTTGTATGCATTTGATAATTTTCATTCAAAGATACCTTCAGTATTTCCTGATGATTAGATAAAGAATGACCTTTTAGATTCTAAGTTATAGACATGACACTGAGTTAGTAACTTAAGAACTAATAACTTCATCCTCATTTTTGAGGGACAGTATTTACCTATTTCTTAATGGTAAGCCATGTTTTTATCCAATTAAGATAGCTCCTATCAAGTTCCACAGGTTGAAAATAAAAATCTACCATATTAAATATCACATATTAAAATAACCATAAAGGTAACTTAAGTTTTAAAATTCAGGAAAAATGCAGTATTTAAACTGGAAAAGGGTATGCATATTGCTGTGCTCTAACTGTAAAAAAAAATTTACAATAAATTTAAAAGTCCACATTTTTAAAACTATTCATTTGTGGCAGGGATTACTTACTCCTTTTTTTCTTACAACAAAAACATTTTAATGTCAGAATAATGCTTTTTATTATCAATTTGACATATCTGATAAATGCTGAAGGGAGAGGAAACAACATTATAGATCAATAATTTTTTTTCTTTTCTAATATGGTTTTACAATTTATAAAAATCTAATCTGGGTTCACAAAACCAAAAGTATAGATCTGAGGTAAGAGAAGTATCAAAAATTGCTTAGAACATATAGATACACATACGTTTTTTGCTGAAATTTCCAAGATTCTACATGACATTCCTATATTTCATATTCCTGATGATACTTTGACTATTAACTCTCCTTTTTCATTACAATGCCTAAATATTTTTAGGTTCTTCTTGGGTTCAATCTTCTTTTCACCTAAATAACAATATACTTTGAAGAGGGAAGGAAGGCCTGCCACTTTTTCCAATTTCAAAAAATAAATATCAGTTTGAATAGCCAATTCACAACAATGATCTTCACATCAATCCACAAATGACAAAAGGGACCTGCTGTATTTTTAACAAGCTTTTGCTTTTCAAGTTATTGGAACATCAATAAAATAAGTGCTTTAATATGCAAAAACTAAACAAAATATGTTAATCACTCAACATTTTACTCACATTTCTTGAGGTTGCAATTCTAAGTCACAAGTCATCAAAATGCTGACTAGACATTATGCAATGATTCTACCATTAAGCTTTCAAATTTCTCATCTCAAAATTATTGGTTTCACCCTGTTTCTTAGGGATAGATTTCTCTGCTGTTAAAACTTTTAAGTGATGCTCAACAAGCTCGATTCAAGTTACATGCATTGTTTTATCGAGCTTTGATAAAAACAGAACCATCTGGAACTGTGGCCCCTTCTTCCTTCTCAGTTATGGTTTCTACCGTCCCAGAGGCCGACACAATCACCATTGTTTTACTTGCTGAAACCATCTTCTGTTTCTCTGCAATAGCTGCACAAACAGCAACAATCTCATCACTTTCAAAGTCATAGTCTGGAATCGATTTTGGTGAAAAATGTATTTCTTCAGCCGGCATTTCAGTTCTTTTAACCCTCTGCGCTTCCTTCTGCTGCTTCTGCAATGTTCTTGCCCAGGAAAGGTCTTCTTTCCATATTTCAGGATTCATTGGATAGATGTGCAAGGCCACCTGGAAACTTCTAATTGCCTACAAAAAAGGAGGTTAGAGGTGTTCAAGGCAATCAGTTTAATACTAACCATATTTTTTCCATATTTTCTATTTGTGTTTTACATTATGAGTTCATTGGGAACAATTTATTGCCTAATGTAAAAAATATTATTTATTGACAATGACACTTCCCAGGGTGCAAGCCAGTGACTGGCTGGGGCTTTGGTAATTGTCACCGATGCTTCCCATCAAAGTCTTGTTAGCTGAAATATATCAAAAAGGCATTGATGAATGAGATGAGAGGAACAGAAGAGCAGGGGGTGAGAACAGCAGCTGTTCTGATTCTATTAAAGCACACTCTCCTCACACTCATTTCTCCACTCCCTACCACCAGCAAGCTCTAAGAAGGAAATAAACAGTGCAATGGCTATAATCACGTTGTCCTTTTGTAAGAGCCTGCCCTCTCACACCTGTAGAGGGCATCTGGGCAGAAAGTGCCTGAACCTCTTCTGCCAAGTAGTCCCTTACCTGAGGAACCTGAAACTAAGCAAGATCTTCAAGAACATACTAATAATTATACTGATCAAATTTGTAAAATATGATACATGATGAATTTTTAACAGAAAATCTACAATTTATTTTACAAACATTTTTCCTACAGAATATAAACATTGATGGCTTTAACACTGAAAATTCTTGGTATATCCACATTTTATCAGTACAGAATAAGAGACTGTAATGAATTGAGAAAAATGTAAAGAAATTTAGATGGCAGAGAGGCTTTTCAAAGAATACTGCTAAAGAATGAAGGGAAACAACAAAAAATGTTTGTTCTGAAGATTCAGCAGAAGCCATTCTAAGTCAATCTAAGAAAATTATAAAAGGAATACATTGGTAGGCAATTTTAAAAAATTAAAAACAATACACAACAAAAACATGCCCTGAAGCTGTGATTTCCCTCCCTTTCTCCTTCCTTTTTGCTAATGTATTTAAGCATTTTCATAAAAATTCACTGTAGCCAAAAATTTCTTTTAAAAAATATTGTCTGTGGGGGTGGCTAGGTGGCACCGGCCCTGGAGTCAGGAGGACCTGAGTTCAAATCTAGATACTTAACATAAATACTAGCCATGTGTCCTTGGGCAAGTCACTCAACCCCAATTGCCCTCAAAAAGCAAAATATATATACTGTCTGCACTGGAGGTGGGAGAAGGTCTAAAGAGTTTATCAGTTTTTTGAGAGGCAAGTTCTCAGTTCAAAGTTATCTTGATAAATGCAAGTATCTTCTATAAGAAAACTGAATATGATTTTGAATAAATGTTACACAAATCACTGTAAGCACAGATTAAGTGTATTTACCTCGCGAATAACCTGGCTTTGCTCAAAACAAGATTTGTGCTACCAAAACTTCTGACTGTTGAATATGCTGCAATGTATTGTGATATGCTGTACATATTAGAAAAACTATTTCCAACTCTAGTATCACTCATCTGAGTAGAGAAAAAACAGTATTTCTTACCAAACAGTAGCATTTTGGACCTCTCTCAACTCTCTAAGAAATAACAAAGATTGTAATTAAACGATTAAAAAGAAAGCCAATTATGAATTGGAGTGGATTAGTATTTTTTAGATGTAATTAGTACATGGAATTTGATAGAAAAAACACTGGCACATTTTCAGGAAAAATTATTGTGGTTTAAGAAAAAGATGTCTAAAGAGAACAAAAATGATCCCCTTTTCAAATAGCAAATTTGTATAGCAGGCAGGAATTTTTTTCCCTATAAAACTATATTTATATCTGAACTTTTGTTCTTCAACAACTATTCAGAAAATGCCACTGTAATTTTTTTTAATGTGCTTACCTGGGACCTAGAAAGAATTTTCAGGAGGCTACTTATTTACTCAATTTATGGTTTATTTTTTTAATGCTAAAAAAAATTATTTTTGGAAAAATTATGTGATAAAATTTCAGTTGTGAACTCACTACAATAAGGTTTAACTACATACAACTGTGTGACCTTAGGCTAACTCATTTAACCTGTTTGTATCTGTTTCTTCAACTGTAAAACGGGGATAATAACAACACCTACCTCCCAGAGTTGCTGTGAGGATCAAATGAGACAATATTTGTAAAGGCACAATGCTTTGCACATAGTTGGTGCTATATAAATGTTAGCTATTATTCTTATAGCAACTGATTTTTTCCTTAGTGTTTGAAGCTGCTTATTTATAATACTACTGAAGATACATCACTGGCTAGACATGTTTTGCTACATTTAAAATTTCATTAATAAACTAGTTTTTAAAAATTTTAGAAGCATTGATGTTAGGGTACAACAGAGAAAATCCTTGAGGGGTTCTACAATCCAACATAAATGCCAGTTTTGTCAGGCTTCATGCATTTTTTGGTCCCTACTCAGAAGTGACATGGTGCTCTGGATCTAATTATGTTACAAGTCAAGGTGTGATAGCTATTTTGAGGGAATATGTTTCAATCAAAATATATTAACTTCCCTCTCTGAGTCCAAAGACCAGAAGGTCTCTGTGAAATAAAATCTTCTCTAAATTTCCCCCACCAAGTATTTGTTGACCCAGACACACAAATAAATCTACAGGTTCAATCCCTTTCCATTCAAGGTTTGGAGAGAAAAATCAAACAACCAAAACAAGCATTTCTTAAGCACCTACTATGTACCAAGAAACTAAGGTTAAGTTCAGGGGACAAAATGATCATCATCCTTTGTTACCTGGGGTCCTGGAGGGTGGAAGCCCTATTAATCAGTATTTCCTCCATCACAGATGAAGCAAACACCAAATTCCATTCCCTATAATTGAAAGTTATTGTTTGCCAAGAAGAAACTCTCCTTCTTCTGCCACCACTCCCTGACCTCTCAGCTTCCACCTCTGCTACGTCTCACCTCAATCTTTAGTCTCTTTCACAATCCATTCTTGTTGAATCATCAGCAATTTTCCCTTTACCCTAGATCTCATCTCAGGCCCTCATCTTGCACTCATAGAACCTGATCTGCTTTAGAAGACACTTTGGCCCTGGCTACCTTCTCCAACACTGGGTGCTCTTTTCTCACACTCCCAACACAACACTGGTCTGAGAAGAAAAACAGATATGCTCCTTAACTGCCACTTCTAATCCTTTCTTCTGCTACCATCACTCAACAAAACTTTCTTCCTTTGAAGTGCATTCCATTCAGCAAAAACATCTGATCTAAATCCTTCTTGGAAGTCATCGACCAGCTTCCAGGGAATTCTGTAACTTTTTTCAAGTTAGTAAATAACTTGTTTCATTTTTTTGTATTTGTATTCTTAGAACCTAGAAGAGTACCTCGTGCACAGTAGGTGTTCAATAAATGCTTGTTGACTAATAGCTCATAATCTTTCTCTCAAACTCAACCCTTGCCCTTATCTAAATATTTCAAAATACTCGCTAATGTTCCCTCAAACTCCTTGGATACAGTTCAAGATCATCCTCAACTCTTATGATCTGTATCTTCATTTGACACACAGAGATCTATCTATCTATCTTAAATCTTAACTCGCAACTACAACTGTGCTACCTCCATGATCTTGGACTCTGACATTCTGTTTCCTGATCCTAACCCCCAATTTTTCCACCTCTCTTTCTATCTCAGTCCAACTAAACCTGATCTGTGTACTTCACTATGACTTCACATTTATCTAATCCTGTACTCTCAGTGGTATCTCCCCTAACCCGACCTTACCTTCCTTTCTTCACTGCCCTGAACAATCCGACTATATGTTATTTTCTCTTCTTGAATCCTTTGTCCTTGTCCCATAACTTAATCATGCCTGGCCTAACCCCAACTTCCTCTCTCTACCTTCTCTTCTACTCATCTACTGATAAACAGCCAGTCACACAACTGTGCTGGCAACATGAACTTTTTTCAAGTTAGTAAGTAACTTGTTTCATTTTTTGAGTGAGCCCTCACTCTGCACAAGCCTTTTAGTATTCCTCGACTAACCTCTATCACACTCCCCACAGTGGCTGTTTCAAACCTTTTCTCCTCAAACCCCCCTGTACTGCCCTTTCACATTTCTCTCTCAGATGACATTGCCTCCTTGATTTCTGTGGAAAAGCAGATCATCCAAAATGAACCTTTTCATGAACTGATGCAAAGTGAAATGAGTAGAACCAGGAGTACACTGTATACAACAGCAATACTGTATGATAATGGGCTGTGAATGACTTAGTTATTCTCAGCAATACAATGATTCAAGACAATTCCAAAGGTCACATAAATGAAAATGCTATCCATTTCTAGAGAAAGAACTGATGGAGTCTGAATGAAGACAAGCATACTTTTTTTACTTTCTGTATTATTCTTGGGGTTGGTGGGGTTTTTTTTGGTCTGCATTTTCCTTTGCAACATGGCTAATATGGAAATATTTTGCATGACTGCACATGTATAATCCATATTAAATTGCTTGCTTCTCAGTGAGGGGATGGGAGGGAGGGAAAGAATTTGGAACTGAAAAGAAAAACCCCAAAAGTTAAAAATTGTTTGTTTACATGTAATTGAGAAAAAACAAAATTAAATGGAAGTTAAAAAACTAGCCCCTTAATTTTTCCTACTCCAGTCCTTAAAATCTGTCTTCATCATTTCCCATATTCTACCTTTTTTTGTCTAGTCTCTGAAGGAATAGCACTTCTTGTCAAGATCAACTCCTCTTCTGGGACCCTTGATCACAGACACACACACACACAGACACACAGACACACACACACACACAGACACACACACACACACACACCCTTCAACAGAGCTTTCTCCTTTGACAATTACCCTTTCATCTCATCTTTAATTTTTCTTTATACATAATTTTTCCTTCTCCACAAACTACAAACATTGCTAACACTTCCACTCCTTAAAAAAAAAACCTAAAAACTTTTATTTGACCCTGTTATCCCTCAAACTATCAATTCACAAAAACCTAGAAAAATCTACCTACACTTGTTTGCCTCTACTTCCTTTTCCTACCACCCCTTTTCAACTCCCTGCAATCTAGTTTCTGACCTTAACATTCAACTAAAACTACTCTTACAAGGGTTATCAACAATTTCTTAGCTTTTTTTCAGTCCTTATCTTACATGGTGAGATGTGTGTCAGTTGTGTCGGTGTGGTTTTTTTTAAGCTACTGTTGACAACTTCCTTTTTTTCTGGATACTTCATCCTCCTTTTGATTTCATGACACTGGTCTCTTTTGGTCCTTATTTCTTACTATTTCCTCTTAGGATTATATGTTAGATCATCATTCATGTCACTGCTACCTAAGTGTGGACATCCCCACTCCTCACCTCCAAGGTTCTATCCTTGTCATCTCTTATTCTCAATCTAAATCTTTTCCCTTATTAATCTCATCCACTCCTCTGGATTCAATTATCTGCTCTACACAGATGACTGCCAAAGCTAGGAATCCAACCCTAATTGATGGCCTGAACTCCAGTCCTGCATATCTAACTATCAGCTGGAACCCTCTATCTAGCTGTCCAAATGGCCTCTCAAATTCTCAAATGGATCTGCTATCTCATCAATGTGAACGTTCCCTCCAATGATACTTATCCCAACACATCCTCCCCTGCCATCTGTGTGACTCTTGCCCATCTCTTCCCAGATGTTCACCAGAGGATCCATCCAGCAGGCTGGATATTTTTTGATACTGTCTAGCATGCACCTTTGGGGGTTTTTTCTGTTGAATAACTTTTTTCACTCACTTCTTTGGACATCATCAGTATTATCAATGAGCAAACAGACTTATTTCCTGACTGCCTCTAACTCTCATCACATGATGAGATCATCTTTTTCATTCAAACATTTCTTTGATGGCATTCTTTACACTGCTTCTCCTTTTTAATTCCCCACTTAAATATTTACTTCAGCTTGCTCACAGTTCCCATATGCCTGTCCACTGTCCTTTGAGTTATCTTCAATTTCAGTTCTTTACAGAGATTATACTGCTCCATGAAAACACCAGAAAAATATTGGTATTAAACAAATATCTATTCAGGGTCATTTTTTTAAATTATGAGATTTCCCAAGGGCAATTCAGTCTGCTCTCTTCCCCTGTTCAATTCTCAGCCCAGTTCATAGTCCATTTACAATCAAAAGATCTGTGAACTTTTAAAAATATATTTTGATAACTGTATTTCATTATAATTGGTTTTCTTCATAATCTTATGATTTTTATTTTATGCACTTAAAGATATTATTCTGAGGTCTTGTAGATTTGACCTGATGTCAAAGGTGTCCATGACACACAAAAAAAGGTAAAAAGACTGATATGAAGTATCTGTCTATATGGATAAGCTCTCTATATTGCCCATTTGGCTGTATATCATAGTCTAGACTAGTGGTGGGGAACCTGAGGTGTCAAGGCCACATGTGGCCCTCTAGACTGTCCAGCCCTTTGACTGAATCCAAACTCCACAGAATAAATCCCCTTAATAAAAGGATTTGTTCTGTAAAACTTGGACTCAGTCAAAAGGCCGTATGTACCAAAGGACCTAGAAGGCCACATATGACCTGGAGGTCACAGGTGCTTCACCCCTGTCTAGACCAAAGGTTAGCAAACTATGGTCCACAGGTCAAATACAGATCACAGACTGTTTTGGTATGGCCTGGGGGCTAAGAAGTGATTTTTTTTTATATTTGTAAATAAAGTTTTATTGTATTTTGAAATACAAAAACCACTCCTAGTTCCAGGAGTATATCCAGGATATATATATATATATACACACACATATATATATATATATATATATATATATATATATATATATATATATATACACACACACACATATATATATATATAGGATATATGTATATCCTATATCCAGGAGTATAAAAACAGGCAGTGGGCAAAATCTGGCTGGTAGGCCATTAGGGCAGAGTTTGGCAACTCTTGGTCTAGGCTATTAAAAGTCTTCTTTGTTGATTGAATTTCTTTGGGTTTGGATCTGTAGGTCTTTTCTATGTGGATAGTTAGGTGAATTCTTTGGAATGGCTACTGATTTCATTTAGGAGGTTCTGCAATCTTCTAAATGTTCCAGGCCTTGATCCTATCACGAAATGTTACCCACAAACAGGTGCATCTGGAGGATCTCACCACCTCAGGTACTTCCTCCTCAACTTGCTCTCTGTCCTCTATCTGTTTCATGTCAGCAGTGAGTACATTTGGAAAGGATATGCCTCCTTGTTCCAGCCTCACTTGATATTGGAGGCAGCTAGTTAGCATAGCAGATACAGTGCCAGGGCCGTAGTGAGGAAGACCTGAGTTCAAATCCAAGCTCAGACATTTACTAGTTGTGTGATAAAATGAGACAATAATTAGAAAACACTTAGCATAGTGTCTGGCCCATAGTAAACTGCTATATAAAATATTTATTGTTGTTGTTGTTATTACTGCAATTATTAACGATCACAGGATTGGACAAGGTGATCTCTGTCATTAAGACTATTCAGGTTCCCCTGGGGGTGGCTAGGTGACACAGTGAATAGAGCACCAGCCCTGGAGTCAGGAGGACCTGAGTTCAAATCTGACCTGAGATACTTAACACTAGTTGTACGACCTTGGGCAAGTCACTTAACCCCAATTGCCCTGCCTTCCCCCCTTCAAAAAAAAACAAGAAGCAAAAAAGAAAAGACTTTTTGACATGTTTAATGTGAAGGTATTTGTGGATTCTATGTTTGACTGCATGCCACCATAGGGGGCTGGGGGAGAGATAGGGAGAAAATTTGAAACTGAAGGGATTATGTAACTGAATGATGTAAGCTAAAAGTAAATAAACAAATTAAACAAATAAAAATTTTTTTAAAAGACTATTCAGGTTACCTTGAATAATTTTAACATGCATGGGAGACATCTTGTTGAAACTAAGCCTTTAAGGTGACATTTTGCTTAACCTAACTAAATATTCTTTTATAATCAATAAACAATAAGCACAGTGAACTCCTATATTATCCATTTCTTAGTCAACTGTAATGACAGCAAAGATATGGTCTAGATGGCTCACTTGTAAAAACCTTCTTGTTACCTCCTTGTTACCTGTTACCACAGCATGTGCATCAACAACTCTCATACAATTTTATACAGATAGGAAGTAAGAATATGAGTTAGTATTTACTTATGTTTTCTTGGTCAGCTTTTTTTTTTTTTTTTGGTAATAATAAGATCCCAGATTTCTCCCATGCCTTTGATACCCTACCCTCTTTCATGTATCTCAAGAATCAGTCTTTTAATTCCCTCAAAATGTGTTGCCTCCAGTACAGACATGCTCTATGTATACATGATCATCCGTGCTCCTTTTCCGACTTTTTTTCCAGTGCTACTTACAATTTCTCTACAAGAATATCCAGGACTATAGTGTGACAACCCTAAAGTGGTGGCTCCACTGTCCTTCCCTGCGAGAAACACTTTGCAGATTCTTTCTCTCACTGGTCTGTTTGTGGTCCTCCTCTTCCAGTTTCATTCTGAAATGCTTTCAAGATGACTGGGTCCTCTCTCCTAGCTCTCCTTAAAATGGTTTTCCCATCCTCTTCTTCTCACAATTTCAGTAGGCAATTATTCCTCATCATTTTTTACCATCCTTCACTGTGAGATTTTACAACCAAGCTTACATTTTAAAATAGTATTTGCTCTTAACTACCTGTAATGGTAATGAGAATTTGAAGATCTTCCCTGCCCCTTAATAGCCTGAATGTACTCATGGAGCCTGTGGTGGGAGGAGTTTGCTGAACAGGTGGAGCAGAAAAGGTGGAGCAGAGCTGAGAGGAAGCTGGGAGTCAGAGCAGTTAGTGGGGAGGAGAGGACACAGACAAGGAGATAGCTATGCTTGAGTGTCTGTGAGAAGGCTTTGGGATGATTTTGCTTCCTGCACTGATAAAGTATATTAACTTCTTTGTTGCTATGATGGATTCAGTTTTCTGGATTCGGCTTTCTGGTGTCTGAATAAATGTTTTGCTTCTGTTTTCTATATGGAGAGTCTGTTATATTTGCAATTCAGAACTATGCTGAACATAGTCGCCATCGGTGCTATGAATATTGCCTCAACCGAATGCTGACTAGAGCAGGTTTTCAGCTTTTTGGGGGTTCTCTTTCCTGTAGCAACTGATTAACATCAGTTACACTTCTACCACTGGTGTATGCTTCTACCCTTTCTTTATCTATTCCTCATTTTTCAGTGATGTTAATCTGTTCAAATAGTTCAGATTGGAATTTTTAAAATTTTATACTTCACCTTTTCATCATATTCTTCATATTTTATCATATTCTTTTATTTTTTTATACATTTTAATATTTGTTCTTACAAGTTAGGAGTCTGTATGCAGACAGTTGATTCAGGAATCAATCCCACATCAATAATATGTCATTATGATATAATTAATTTCATTTTGTGTGTTGTTATTTGATGCTTGCTATGTCTAGGGTCTAAAGATTTCTTTTTTCAAATGGCATTTATGATATATAGGCATAAGACTTCTGTATATTTTTCAAGTTTTTGGCCTTTCTTGTTCCTTTTCCCTGAACTATTATCTCCCAACATATTTTTCGGCCTACTCACACCTTTGATTTAAGTTAATGAATAACAAGGGTGGCTAGGTGGAGCAGTGAATAGAGTACTGGCCCTGGAGTCAGGAGGACCCGAGTTCAAATTCGGCCTCAGACACTTAACACAAAAAACTAGCCATGTGACCTTGGACAAGTCACCTTACCCCAATTACCCTAACTTCCCCCACAAAAAGCAAAAAAAAAAAAGTTAATGACTATCAAACTAAATGTTGATTTGATTTGGAGAATCTTATCAAATTCTTCAGAACTCCCTCGAAATTTTCATCCCTTTACAAGAGATATGGATTCATAAATACAATTATTTTCAGTTTTGTTGTTGTTGTTGCTAATACCTGAGTACTACAATACATAAAGTCCAAATGTCCATTAAGTAATGGATAAATGGATAAATGACAATATTAATTCCTCCAAATATAATTGAAGTATGGAAAAACTTTTATGAATGGGTGAAATAAACAAATAAATAAATAGGTGAAATAAACAAAATACACAATAACTATAACAATATAAATAGAACCACAAAACAATCAAAAATGAATGCTGCAAAACTACAAAGAACAAGCAGTCTTTGTAAGACAGAGAAGCCATCTCCCTATACTCTACTCCTTTGCAGAGGTGGTAGGTCCACAAGTATGGAACACTGAATATATTTTCAGGTTTTTTTTCTGATGTATTGATCAGTTTTGCTGATTTTTTTTCTTCTCCCTCTTATTTTACTTCAAAAAATTATCATGGGGTGGCTAGGTAGCAGGCCCTGGAGTCAGGAGGATCTGAGTTCAAATCCAGCCTCAAACACTTAACACTTAGTAGCTGTGTGACCTTGGGCAAGTCACTTAACCCCAATTGCCCAGCCTTCCCCCCTCCAAAAAAGCAAAAAAAAATTATCATACTAGGAGAAATTTTAGCAATGTAAACGACGATGTTAATTGTTATTCTGATAGCAATGTCAAAACAATATAGGAAAAAATATCACTAAAAATGTTAGTTTTGTTTTGTAAAAACTCCTCCTCCAATTCCTTTATTTGCCTCTCCAGGAAGGCATGTGAGCCATACTTGCACTTAAATACATACTCTTTTGTTCACAGAGAGAATGCCAATACTATCATGACCCAGTTCCTTCCCAGTAGTAGGTCAAATTCCTTTGGTCAGTCAACAAAATTAGGAAATATAGAGTTCCAACAGCAAAAGTTGCTTTTTCACCACTCCATGACTGTTACTCTAGAAGTAGATGGAGGATGTACTTGTTCTATTTGTTTTTTTTCCCTCATTACGCAGGCCAGAGATTCTAAGTGGCTAGCTTACCAGCAATAAAAGGCTCCATACTTATTAGATTGGTCCTCAGAGAACACACAGTGTCTGCTTCCAGGACTGTACCTGGTGCCTTTTCAGCATGGGAGAATCTACCACGGCTACCATTCTACTGGCATAGTTCTTGAGAAGAACCTATCCAGATTCTATGATCCTATGAGCAATTCATATGCGTTATATAAATTAATGGACTTTTATATTCAAGCTTATCCAAACAAATCTAACTTCAATAAATGTAAATCTTCAGGATTAGGATAATGTTTCCTTACCAAGACAATCTCCCCCAGACCAAGCTGAGCCCGTCCCAGAGTTTGCCAAGCTTCCCATGAATGGGGATTTCTCTGAACAGCCATTTCTGCTGCATGAACTGCAGGGAACATTTCATGAAGAGACATCAGAACCTACATCAAAAAAAAAGAAAGGAAAAGAAGACAAAGGAACCAACCTATCAGTTAGTGTCATAAAACACCTTTTTGACTTTTCTTTCTGAATAAAATTTCTTGTCACACTTAAATGCTCTCAATTTAACTTTTGTTCCCCTCCTCTCTCATTTATATCTTGAGTTAGGAGACCCCCCCACCCCAAGTAACAAGAAATCTCTTATTTAAACATTCAAATATATCACCTTTCTTCTTCTAATTACAAATTCTTATAGCCATAAAAAAAAACTTGTGGTTTCCATGACATTTCCAAGGCAGGGCTAAGTTACTAAGCTAAAACACTTCTTTCTAGTCACAGCCCAATGCTGGGATTTCTGCTCTTATGGAGAGAGGAGACAGAAGAGAAAAGAAAAGTTTTTCCCACCATGCCAGTCAGATCAAGAAGTTCTACATGCCAACATGGGATCAAGAGATCTGGCAGGACCCATTATTAGAGTCCATAGACCCAAGTTCTCCTTAGGTGTTAGGGAGCCCTACTAATTCAAGATCACTGGCAGATTCTAGAGCTTATTTTACACAGGTGACCACAAATCACAGTTTAATGTACACAGAAGATTTAAAGCATAACCTGAATTATAAAGAAGGTTCCCTATAGTGCATGGACAATTTTTATTTCTGTTTTCCCTGGTTACCCAAAAAAGCTTATGAAAGACTTGGCCAATTTCAGATCTTATACATTGCATACTTGTGTGTTAAGGTTTCACTTTAGTGATGTTTAACAGCTATTCACCTTAAAAAAGTTTCCTATTTTTGCTGTTTTATTTGAGGGTTTCAAATCTTTTAGTAAAACAAACCTGGTATCTAGTACCCACAACTCCTTCCATCTGATTTTCCCATACACGTATCTGAAATATTTAAGTATGAGTACGATTTTAAAACTATTCATAAATATTTCTTTTAAGTATATTTTAATATCCTGCTCAGGCCTTTTTTTTTAGAGTTAACCTGATTATGATATTATTATCTTGAAGGCAATGAAGCTATATGCCAAATATATCAAGCCAGTTCCCAAAGAAGATTCCTAGTTTAAAATTATTAAAAAATCATTGATGATTCTTACGAAGAGAAATCTAGCTGCCTCACAGACAATCATCACTAATTATTATAGTAGTTGATTTAAATGAAAATTTAAATAAATTCCTACTTTTATCCAGAAGTAGCAGTGTGGCAGAGTAAACATACAGTCAGGAACCCATGGGTTCAAGTCTCACTTGTCATACACACTAGCTGCCAAGCCCTTGGCAAATCCCATTACTTCTCTGTGCCTTTTAGGTCACTAACTCTCAAAGACCAGAAGTTAAAAAGTAGGTGTTACTATGTCCAGAATAACACCAAAAATAATCCATGAGTAAATAAAATGTGCTTTTATTCTTTTCCAAATAAAATTGTCTTTAAATGATAAAATAAGGGTAAAAGTGCTATTATAATTCACCTTGGCCCATCAGACAAATGCTGTGTGGGTTCATCACCATCATCATCTATATAGCACTTCAAGGTTTACAAAGCAATGTAATATATTATCCTATCTGATTCTCACAACAACCCTGTGAGGTAGGTGCTATTATCATCCCACTTTACAGATGAGGAAACTGAGGCTTAAGAAGGTTACAAGAGAGCTAATAAGTATCTGACACAGGATATGAATTCAGGTCTTCTCTGACTCCATGTTCAGCATTCTCACCCACTGAACTACCTACCTGACTCATGATAAAAATGTTTATCACATACATTTAATAGCAATACTCCAAATACCCAATGGATCTATAATCTCGCTGATATGGGCATTCTTTCTAACAATACATATCATAATACATCTAGTTCTGCCCATCCTGTGAAATTCTTGTTTATACCTATTTAAAAAACAAACAAAATTGTTTTTGAACAAAAAAAGGAAGATATGAAATACCATGAGTTTACCTTAGCCTATCAAATAAAGACTGTAGCTACATAATGAATTCCAGAAGGTGGCATCACATAAATTTCAACAATATTATATTTATTATAAAACAAAGGGTACATGCATTTTTAGTATGATTAATAATGTGCTAATATGATCACATGATTTTAAAATGCATTCAATGAGCTATCCAAAAAAAGTAGGAAAGATGTAACACACATAATACACACAGACCACAGATGGCTATTTAAAAGTCTCATATAAATAACTCTCACTGTCATCAAGGAAGTCCCAACCAATACTTCAGAGCATCTTTGAGAATCCAGAAAAAACAAATCTTAATAATCCAGAATTTTTGATTAACAAGTTTTCTATACAAGCAACTTTTAGGAATTGGAAGGCAAGAGTCTGAAGCACAAAGCAAAAACTCAACAAATATTTGCCAAATGAATAGATAAAATACTGCAGCTGTTTCTCCTTCCCTTGGTTTAGTCACCAGCAAAGTCTAGGCCTTCTACCCAAAAACCTATCTTCCCACAACCTACCTCCTGTGAATTCTAGGGTCAGTGAGTGACCTTAGAGAAGTATTTCACAGACTGGTGGTATAAGTCAGTCCAAGAAATAATGTCATCCAGCATGCAGTGGGACATACTACCATGCTATCATGCTATGATAGAGCATGCTTTTAACTGTTTCACAACAGTTAGGGAGGCACTGAGCAGAACAAGGAATTCAGGCAGTTTTCTAGTTACTAAGTCAGGTCTTCTAAGGCTTCCTTTAATTCCTTCATTCAGTTGTTGTCACTGTTGTTTTTTCTTTGTTCTCAAAGAGGACCTTCTCATAATGTCTTGGCTTCCACATGAATTGGATTTGAGTGGCAGAGCTGCAAAATCATCAGCCTCAAATGACGTCTAATAAGGCTGATGTTACAGTAACTGCAATACCTACTGCATGACTTCAAGTAACTTAGTTCCCTGAAATAAGTTCTTTATTTCTAGAGGCAGAAAGGACAAAGTTTTCTCAATAATTATCCCTTTTGGAGGAGACAGGAGCAGAGAGATGAAGGGAAGAAGAAAAAAATCTAGTGAGTCTGCCTAGGCTCGTTCACACTTCACTTGAGAGTGTTAACTTGTCTTACTCCTCTGGAAAGAACATAACTGGGAGTCAGGTTCTATTTAGCATTATCTATGAAACCAATTAGCTGTATAACTACAGATAAAGAATTTATTCTCCTTGTGTCTCAATTTCCTCATTTGTCAAAGGACATATCCCAAATATCTATTTCATAGGGTTGTTGTGCGGAAGATCAAATGAAAAGAGAATAGAGGGGGCAGCTAGGTGGCACAGTGAATAGAGCACCGGCCCTGGAATTAGGAGGACCTGGGTTTGGATCTGGCCTCAGACACTTAACACACACACATAAAAAAAAATAGCTGTGTGACCTTGGGCAAGTCACTTAACCCCAATTGCCCTCCAAAAAGCAAAAAAAAAAAAAGAGAGAGAGAGACAAGAAAGAACCATGAAACAGTTAAAGCGCAATACATCATTAAGTTACATTAAGTGAACTTTAATTAGAGGCATATCATCCTCTTTGCCAGATGATATAGGAAACTGTCAAAGAGAGAGAGATGGCTAAAAATAGGTTCAGAGAAGGTTTACATTTTCCATCCATTTTAAATAACAATATTACACACAAAAATAATTTTTTCAAATTCAAATCCAATTTTGGGGCCTAGCCATTTTTTTTACTCGTTACTACTTTAAAATTCTAAGAGTACAAATATTACCTGTGATTTCATCTCATACAGGGTAGCATCATCTGGAGTTAACTGAAGTGCTTCATCCCATTTGTGAATTGCCTCCCAGTACCTGTAGTTATTAAAATAACATTATAATTTCACTAGGTCCCTCAAAGTCCACTGATACTATTAAATAAGTATTTATTAAGAAATATACATGGTTGGGCAGTTAGGTGGCACAGTGAGTAAAGCGCTGGCCCCAGAGTCAGGAGGACCTGGGTTCGGATCCAGCCTCAGACACTTAAAACACACACACACACACACACACACACACACACACACACACACACACA
>NW_027185903.1:11664985-11667326 GCF_028583685.1 Petaurus breviceps papuanus
ACACACACACACACACACACACACACACACACACACACACACACACAGAAAAAACCTAGCCATGTAACCTTGGGCAAGTTACTTAACCCCAATTGCCCTCCAAAAGGCAAAAAAAAAAATATGAATGGTTAAGATTATTCTGGGGATGACAGAAATGAAGAGCACAGGAAGATGAGAGAGGTAGTATATGTGCGAACAGGCAGAGAACCTTGAAACTCTCTCTAGGGTTAGACTAAAACTTATATTAAATGATAGGTGCTAAGAATCCCAAGACTGTTGTGAAAAAGGAGAACATGGTGCTGTTTTCAAGGTGAGAAGCTATGAAGCGCTTTGGTTAGGTTTTTCCAGTGATTTCAATAAAGGGACACATATTAAGCAATCCACTATTTTCTCAGAACTGTACCAAGCAGGCCTACATTGGTCAAGGCCCCAAATAACAAAAAGCCTGATCCTTACGTGCTCCCTGGAAGGACTCTTCTCCCTGTCCGAACATTCTCTACAGGAATCACAGAATCTTTTAATTAGAATGGCCCTCCCTAGAAATCATCTAGTTCCAACTGCTCAATTAAGGGTTCTACAAAGGCCCTTCCTTATAGTGCTAGTAAGGAAGGCTAAAGGCACCCAGGGACAAGACAGTAATTACCTCATTAGTCTGATCTCTCCATTATTGATCTGACAAAATTGTTCTTCCTCCTAGTGCAATGAAATTCAATTCGATTCAATTCAACTTAACAAGCATTTATTTAGGGCATACTAGATGCCAAGCTCTGGGGATACAAGGACAAAACGAAAAGTTACTACCCATAAGAATTTACAGTTTCCTTAGAGAAAACAAGTATGCAGAGAAATACAAAATAAATTCAAAATAAGTTCAGTGGGAAGAGGAAAGCACTAACAGTTTAGAGCAACAGGAAAGGCCTCTCAGGTCTAGTGAAGCACCATTTGAGCTAGGCCTTGAAGGGAGTCTGGGATTCTAAGAAACTGAGGCAAGAAAAGAGAACCTTTCAGGACTGAGAGACAGCTGGCACAAAGGCATGGAGGTGGGAACTAGAAGAAAATCACTTTGTCAGGAAGGTAGGGTGAATGAGAGGTAGTAATAGGAAAACATTCTGGAAAGAAAGGTTGTAAAAGAGTTAAATATCAAACAGAGGACTTGGTATTTTATCCTAGAGGCAACAGGAAGCCACTGCAGAGGATCTAGGAATAATATGCATAGAATCAATAACATCACTTTACACATCTCATTTGATCATCACAACAAAATCATCCTCATTTTAGAAAGGAGGAAACTGAGACTGAGAGGTTAAGTGACCTATCTAAGGTTACACAGAAGGATCTGAGGCAAGATTGGTCTTTGTTCTGGGGTCTAGAGATACACTGAATAAGGTGAATCCCTCTTCTATGTGACAATCCTTTAAACATACATTTTTTTTTTTAAAAACAGCATGCTCCATGCCCTCAAGTCTTCCTTCTAATCTAGCCCTCCCCCTGGACTATACATGCCCAATTTCATATGGCATGATTTTTTTGACCCTTTACCATCTTGTTCACAAAGATTTAAGTACTGCACGTAAAACACAGACTTCAACAAGGAGTACTGCAGCACCCAACTTCCTTAATCTGGATACTAGAATTCTATCAGTGCAAGCCAAGACTTCATTTGCTTTTTTGGCTGTAATATCACTCTTCTGCTTAATGCTAAACTTGCAGATAACTGAAACCTTTTCCAAATGAACTGCCGATGGTAACCCCTTACTGTGTGCCAGGCGCTATGCTGAGCACTGAGGATACAAGGAAAGGCAAACAGTCCCTTAAGAAGCTCCCATTCTAACCGGAGAGTGAAGATGCAACAAATCATATACAAACAAAATAAATGCAAAGTAAGTGGGAAGCAAGTTGAGAGGCAAAGCATTAAATTAAGGAGGAACAGGAAAGATTTCTTGCCAAAAATAGGGATTTTAGCTAAGGCTTGAAAGCCAGGGAATCCAGGTGAGGAGGGAGGTGAGGAGGGAGAATTCCTGGCAGTAACTATGGCAGATACCTTGCTCAAGCCAAATACTGACTTCAGGGGGGAAAAAAACCTTCAAAAATTACCTATTTCATCTTCTTGTTAGTTGTGGACCATCCTAGGCTAACTAGATTTTTCTGAACCTTGATTCTGTCATACAGTATGTTAGTAATTCCATCCTGCTTTTATCATTTTTAAATGTCACCTAAGGAAATACAATTACCAAAACTATCCAGGGCAGCGAGGTGGCACAGTGAATAGCACCAGCCCTTCAGATCCAGCCTCACACACACACACACACACACACACACACACACACACACACACACACAC